>NW_026701667.1:0-22194 GCF_030435755.1 Ochotona princeps
GAGCATTTGTTTGTGTGGGATGCTGTACCAGGTTCATTCCTAGATAATGCACTCAAAGGGCACTAAGCATAGAGTGTGAAAACTGAGTTTCCTTGAGAGCTGCTTGGAAGCCTGATGGTGTGTGAAGTTAGTGAGCCAAATGGAGTTGTTCTCCCACAGGATCCACTTTGCTGATCCTTCTTCAATATGCCCTTCACCAACATGCAGTGTTTCCTTGATTCAATTAGCTCTCACACCAATATTTGCGTCTAGAGCCTTTGCATTGAGAACTATCTGAAAACGGCTGTGGCGCTGAAGTTGCCTGTGAATGTGGAGTTGGTGGCATGTGAAACCCGCATGTGGAGCATTCGTTTGTGTGGGATGCTCTACCAGGTTCATTCCTAGATAATGCACTCAAAGGGCACTAAGCATAGAGTGTGAAAACTGAGTTTCCTTGAGAGCTGCTTGGAAGCCTGATGGTGTGTGAAGTTAGTGAGCCAAATGGAGTTGTTCTCCCACAAGAACCACTCGGCTGATCCTTCTTCAATATGCCCTTCACCAACATGCAGTGTTTCCTTGATTGAATTAGCTCTCACACCAATATTTGCGTCTAGAGCCTTTGCATTGAGGGCTATCTGAAAATGGCTGTGGCGCTGAAGTTGCCTGTGAATGTGGAGTTGGTGGCATGTGAAACCCGCATGTGGAGCATTCGTTTTTGTGGGATGCTCTACCAGGTTCATTCCTAGATAATGCACTCAAAGGGCACTAAGCATAGAGTGTGAAAACTGAGTTTCCTTGAGAGCTGCTTGGAAGCCTGATGGTGTGTGAAGTTAGTGAGCCAAATGGAGTTGTTCTCCCACAAGAACCACTCGGCTGATCCTTCTTCAATATGCCCTTCACCAACATGCAGTGTTTCCTTGATTGAATTAGCTCTCACACCAATATTTGCGTCTCGAGCCTTTGCATTGAGGGCTATCTGAAAACGGCTGTGGCGCTGAAGTTGCCTGTGAATGTGGAGTTGGTGGCATGTGAAACCCGCATGTGGAGCATTCGTTTGTGTGCGATGCTCACCAAGCTTCATTTCAGTCCTAGGCACTCATAGGGCACTAAGCATAGAGTGTGAAAACTGAGTTTCCTTGAGAGCTGCTTGGAAGCCTGATGGTGTGTGAAGTTAGTGAGCCAAATGGAGTTGTTCTCCCACAAGAACCACTCGGCTGATCCTTCTTCAATATGCCCTTCACCAACATGCAGTGTTTCCTTGATTGAATTAGCTCTCACACCAATATTTGCGTCTAGAGCCTTTGCATTGAGGGCTATCTGAAAACGGCTGTGGCGCTGAAGTTGCCTGTGAATGTGGAGTTGGTGGCATGTGAAATCCGCATGTGGAGCATTCGTTTGTGTGGGATGCTCTACCAGGTTCATTCCTAGATAATGCACTCAAAGGGCACTAAGCATAGAGTGTGAAAACTGAGATTCCTTGAGAGCTGCTTGGAAGCCTGATGGTGTGTGAAGTTAGTGAGCCAAATGGAGTTGTTCTCCCACAAGAACCACTCGGCTGATTCTTCTTCAATATGCCCTTCACCAACATGCAGTGTTTCCTTGATTGAATTAGCTCTCACACCAATATTTGCGTCTAGAGCCTTTGCATTGAGGGCTATCTGAAAACGGCTATGGCGCTGAAGTTGCCTGTGAGTGTGGAGTTGGTGGCATGTGAAACCCGCATGTGGAGCATTCGTTTTTGTGGGATGCTCTACCAGGTTCATTCCTAGATAATGCACTCAAAGGGCACTAAGCATAGAGTGTGAAAACTGAGTTTCCTTGAGAGCTGCTTGGAAGCCTGATGGTGTGTGAAGTTAGTGAGCCAAATGGAGTTGTTCTCCCACAGGATCCATTTTCCTGATCCTTCTTCAATATGCCCTTCACCAACATGCAGTGTTTCCTTGATTGAATTAGCTCTCACACCAATATTTGCGTCTCGAGCCTTTGCATTGAGGGCTATCTGAAAACGGCTGTGGCGCTGAAGTTGCCTGTGAATGTGGAGTTGGTGGCATGTGAAACCCGCATGTGGAGCATTCGTTTGTGTGCGATGCCCACCAAGCTTCATTTCAGTCCTAGGCACTTATAGGGCACTAATCATAGAGTGTGAAAACTGAGTTTCCTTAAGAGCTGCTTGGAAGCCTGATGGTGTGTGAAGTTAGTGAGCCAAATGGAGTTGTTCTCCCACAAGAACCACTCGGCTGATCCTTCTTCAATATGCCCTTCAAAAAAATGCAGTGTTTCTTTGATTGAATTAGCTCTAACACGAATATTTGCGTCTAGAGCCTTTGCATTGAGGGCTATCTGAAAACGGCTGTGGCGCTGAAGTTGCCTGTGAATGTGGAGTTGGTGGCATGTGAAACCCGCATGTGGAGCATTTGTTTGTGTGGGATGCTGTACCAGGTTCATTCCTAGATAATGCACTCAAAGGGCACTAAGCATAGAGTGTGAAAACTGAGTTTCCTTGAGAGCTGCTTGGAAGCCTGATGGTGTGTGAAGTTAGTGAGCCAAATGGAGTTGTTCTCCCACAGGATCCACTTTGCTGATCCTTCTTCAATATGCCCTTCACCAACATGCAGTGTTTCCTTGATTCAATTAGCTCTCACACCAATATTTGCGTCTAGAGCCTTTGCATTGAGAACTATCTGAAAACGGCTGTGGCGCTGAAGTTGCCTGTGAATGTGGAGTTGGTGGCATGTGAAACCCGCATGTGGAGCATTCGTTTGTGTGGGATGCTCTACCAGGTTCATTCCTAGATAATGCACTCAAAGGGCACTAAGCATAGAGTGTGAAAACTGAGTTTCCTTGAGAGCTGCTTGGAAGCCTGATGGTGTGTGAAGTTAGTGAGCCAAATGGAGTTGTTCTCCCACAAGAACCACTCGGCTGATCCTTCTTCAATATGCCCTTCACCAACATGCAGTGTTTCCTTGATTGAATTAGCTCTCACACCAATATTTGCGTCTAGAGCCTTTGCATTGAGGGCTATCTGAAAACGGCTGTGGCGCTGAAGTTGCCTGTGAATGTGGAGTTGGTGGCATGTGAAACCCGCATGTGGAGCATTCGTTTGTGTGGGATGCTCACCAAGCTTCATTTCAGTCCTAGGCACTCAAAGCGCACTAAGCATAGAGTGTGAAAGCTGAGTTTCCTTGAGTGCTGCTTGGAAGCCTGATGGTGTGTGAAGTTAGTGAGCAAAATGGAGTTGTTCTCCCACAGGATCCACTTTGCTGATCCTTCTTCAATATGCCCTTCACCAACATGCAGTGTTTCCTTGATTGAATTAGCTCTCACACCAATATTTGCGTCTAGAGCCTTTGCATTGAGGGCTATCTGAAAACGGCTGTGGCGCTGAAGTTGCCTGTGAATGTGGAGTTGGTGGCATGTGAAACCCGCATGTGGAGCATTCGTTTGTGTGGGATGCTCTACCCGGTTCATTCCTAGATAATGCACTCATAGGGCACTAAGCATAGAGTGTGAAAACTGAGTTTCCTTGAGAGCTGCTTGGAAGCCTGATGGTGTGTGAAGTTAGTGAGCCAAATGGAGTTGTTCTCCCACAAGAACCACTCGGCTGATCCTTCTTCAATATGCCCTTCACCAACATGCAGTGTTTCCTTGATTGAATTAGCTCTCACACCAATATTTGCGTCTAGAGCCTTTGCATTGAGAACTATGTGAAAACGGCTGTGGCGCTGAAATTACCTGTGAATGTGGAGTTGGTGGCATGTGAAACCCGCATGTGGAGCATTCGTTTGTGTGGGATGCTCTACCAGGTTCATTCCTAGATAATGCACTCAAAGGGCACTAAGCATAGAGTGTGAAAACTGAGTTTCCTTGAGAGCTGCTTGGAAGCCTGATGGTGTGTGAAGTTAGTGAGCCAAATGGAGTTGTTCTCCCACAAGAACCACTCGGCTGATCCTTCTTCAATATGCCCTTCACCAACATGCAGTGTTTCCTTGATTGAATTAGCTCTCACACCAATATTTGCGTCTAGAGCCTTTGCATTGAGGGCTATCTGAAAACGGCTGTGGCGCTGAAGTTGCCTGTGAATGTGGAGTTGGTGGCATGTGAAACCCGCATGTGGAGCATTCGTTTGTGTGCAATGCTCACCAAGCTTCTTTTCAGTCCTAGGCACACAAAGAGCACTAAGCATAGAGTGTGAAAACTGAGTTTCCTTGAGAGCTGCTTGGAAGCCTGATGGTGTGTGAAGTTAGTGAGCCAAATGGAGTTGTTCTCCCACAAGAACCACTCGGCTGATCCTTCTTCAATATGCCCTTCACCAACATGCAGTGTTTCCTTGATTGAATTAGCTCTCACACCAATATTTGCGTCTAGAGCCTTTGCATTGAGGGCTATCTGAAAACGGCTGTGGCGCTGAAGTTGCCTGTGAATGTGGAGTTGGTGGCATGTGAAACCCGCATGTGGAGCATTCGTTTGTGTGGGATGCTCTACCAGGTTCATTCCTAGATAATGCACTCAAAGGGCACTAAGCATAGAGTGTGAAAACTGAGTTTCCTTGAGAGCTGCTTGGAAGCCTGATGGTGTGTGAAGTTAGTGAGCCAAATGGAGTTGTTCTCCCACAGGATCCACTTTGCTGATCCTTCTTCAATATGCCCTTCACCAACATGCAGTGTTTCCTTGATTGAATTAGCTCTCACACCAATATTTGCGTCTAGAGCCTTTGCATTGAGGGCTATCTGAAAACGGCTGTGGCGCTGAAGTTGCCTGTGAATGTGGAGTTGGTGGCATGTGAAACCCGCATGTGGAGCATTCGTTTGTGTGGGATGCTCTACCAGGTTCATTCCTAGATAATGCACTCAAAGGGCACTAAGCATAGAGTGTGAAAACTGAGTTTCCTTGAGAGCTGCTTGGAAGCCTGATGGTGTGTGAAGTTAGTGAGCCAAATGGAGTTGTTCTCCCACAGGATCCACTTTGCTGATCCTTCTTCAATATGCCCTTCACCAACATGCAGTGTTTCCTTGATTGAATTAGCTCTCACACCAATATTTGCGTCTAGAGCCATTGCATTGAGGGCTATCTGCAAACGGCTGTGGCGCTGAAGTTGCCTGTGAATGTGGAGTTGGTGGCATGTGAAACCCGCATGTGGAGCATTCGTTTGTGTGGGATGCTCTACCAGGTTCATTCCTAGATAATGCACTCAAAGGGCACTAAGCATAGAGTGTGAAAACTGAGTTTCCTTGAGAGCTGCTTGGAAGCCTGATGGTGTGTGAAGTTAGTGAGCCAAATGGAGTTGTTGTCCCACAAGAACCACTCGGCTGATCCTTCTTCAATATGCCCTTCACCAACATGCAGTGTTTCCTTGATTGAATTAGCTCTCACACCAATATTTGCGTCTCGAGCCTTTGCATTGAGGGCTATCTGAAAACGGCTGTGGCGCTGAAGTTGCCTGTGAATGTGGAGTTGGTGGCATGTGAAACCCGCATGTGGAGCATTCGTTTGTGTGGGATGCTCTACCAGGTTCATTCCTAGATAATGCACTCAAAGGGCTCTAAGCATAGAGTGTGAAAACTGAGTTTCCTTGAGAGCTGCTTGGAAGCCTGATGGTGTGTGAAGTTAGTGAGCCAAATGGAGTTGTTCTCCCACAAGAACCACTCGGCTGATCCTTCTTCAATATGCCCTTCACCAACATGCAGTGTTTCCTTGATTGAATTAGCTCTCACACCAATATTTGCGTCTAGAGCCTTTGCATTGAGGGCTATCTGAAAACGGCTGTGGCGCTGAAGTTGCCTGTGAATGTGGAGTTGGTGGCATGTGAAACCCGCATGTGGAGCATTCGTTTGTGTGCGATGCTCACCAAGCTTCATTTCAGTCCTAGGCACTCATAGGGCACTAAGCATAGAGTGTGAAAACTGAGTTTCCTTGAGAGCTGCTTGGAAGCCTGATGGTGTGTGAAGTTAGTGAGCCAAATGGAGTTGTTCTGCCACAGGATCCACTTTGCTGATCCTTCTTCAATATGCCCTTCAAAAAAATGCAGTGTTTCTTTGATTGAATTAGCTCTCACACCAATATTTGCGTCTAGAGCCTTTGCATTGAGGGCTATCTGAAAATGGCTGTGGCGCTGAAGTTGCCTGTGAATGCGGAGTTGGTGGCATGTGAAACCCGCATGTGAAGATTTCGTTTGTGTGGGATGCTCTACCAGGTTCATTCCTAGATAATGCACTCAAAGGGCTCTAAGCATAGAGTGTGAAAACTGAGTTTCCTTGAGAGCTGCTTGGAAGCCTGATGGTATGTGAAGTTAGTGAGCCAAATGGAGTTGTTCTCCCACAAGAACCACTCGGCTGATCCTTCTTCAATATGCCCTTCACCAACATGCAGTGTTTCCTTGATTGAATTAGCTCTCACACCAATATTTGCGTCTCGAGCCTTTGCATTGAGGGCTATCTGAAAACGGCTGTGGCGCTGAAGTTGCCTGTGAATGTGGAGTTGGTGGCATGTGAAACCCGCATGTGGAGCATTCGTTTGTGTGGGATGCTCACCAAGCTTCATTTCAGTCCTAGGCACTCAAAGCGCACTAAGCATAGAGTGTGAAAACTGAGTTTCCTTGAGTGCTGCTTGGAAGCCTGATGGTGTGTGAAGTTAGTGAGCCAAATGGAGTTGTTCTCCCACAGGATCCACTTTGCTGATCCTTCTTCAATATGCCCTTCACCAACATGCAGTGTTTCCTTGATTGAATTAGCTCTCACACCAATATTTGTGTCTAGAGCCTTTGCATTGAGGGCTATCTGAAAACGGCTGTGGCGCTGAAGTTGCCTGTGAATGTGGAGTTGGTGGCATGTGAAACCCGCATGTGGAGCATTCGTTTGTGTGGGATGCTCTACCCGGTTCATTCCTAGATAATGCACTCATAGGGCACTAAGCATAGAGTGTGAAAACTGAGTTTCCTTGAGAGCTGCTTGGAAGCCTGATGGTGTGTGAAGTTAGTGAGCCAAATGGAGTTGTTCTCCCACAAGAACCACTCGGCTGATCCTTCTTCAATATGCCCTTCACCAACATGCAGTGTTTCCTTGATTGAATTAGCTCTCACACCAATATTTGCGTCTAGAGCCTTTGCATTGAGAACTATGTGAAAACGGCTGTGGCGCTGAAATTACCTGTGAATGTGGAGTTGGTGGCATGTGAAACCCGCATGTGGAGCATTCGTTTGTGTGGGATGCTCTACCAGGTTCATTCCTAGATAATGCACTCAAAGGGCACTAAGCATAGAGTGTGAAAACTGAGTTTCCTTGAGAGCTGCTTGGAAGCCTGATGGTGTGTGAAGTTAGTGAGCCAAATGGAGTTGTTCTCCCACAAGAACCACTCGGCTGATCCTTCTTCAATATGCCCTTCACCAACATGCAGTGTTTCCTTGATTGAATTAGCTCTCACACCAATATTTGCGTCTAGAGCCTTTGCATTGAGGGCTATCTGAAAACGGCTGTGGCGCTGAAGTTGCCTGTGAATGTGGAGTTGGTGGCATGTGAAACCCGCATGTGGAGCATTCGTTTGTGTGGGATGCTCACCAAGCTTCATTTCAGTCCTAGGCACACAAAGAGCACTAAGCATAGAGTGTGAAAACTGAGTTTCCTTGAGAGCTGCTTGGAAGCCTGATGGTGTGTGAAGTTAGTGAGCCAAATGGAGTTGTTCTCCCACAAGAACCACTCGGCTGATCCTTCTTCAATATGCCCTTCACCAACATGCAGTGTTTCCTTGATTGAATTAGCTCTCACACCAATATTTGCGTCTAGAGCCTTTGCATTGAGGGCTATCTGAAAACGGCTGTGGCGCTGAAGTTGCCTGTGAATGTGGAGTTGGTGGCATGTGAAACCCGCATGTGGAGCATTCGTTTGTGTGGGATGCTCTACCAGGTTCATTCCTAGATAATGCACTCAAAGGGCACTAAGCATAGAGTGTGAAAACTGAGTTTCCTTGAGAGCTGCTTGGAAGCCTGATGGTGTGTGAAGTTAGTGAGCCAAATGGAGTTGTTCTCCCACAGGATCCACTTTGCTGATCCTTCTTCAATATGCCCTTCACCAACATGCAGTGTTTCCTTGATTGAATTAGCTCTCACACCAATATTTGCGTCTAGAGCCTTTGCATTGAGGGCTATCTGAAAACGGCTGTGGCGCTGAAGTTGCCTGTGAATGTGGAGTTGGTGGCATGTGAAACCCGCATGTGGAGCATTCGTTTGTGTGGGATGCTCTACCAGGTTCATTCCTAGATAATGCACTCAAAGGGCACTAAGCATAGAGTGTGAAAACTGAGTTTCCTTGAGAGCTGCTTGGAAGCCTGATGGTGTGTGAAGTTAGTGAGCCAAATGGAGTTGTTCTCCCACAGGATCCACTTTGCTGATCCTTCTTCAATATGCCCTTCAAAAAAATGCAGTGTTTCTTTGATTGAATTAGCTCTCACACCAATATTTGCGTCTAGAGCCATTGCATTGAGGGCTATCTGCAAACGGCTGTGGCGCTGAAGTTGCCTGTGAATGTGGAGTTGGTGGCATGTGAAACCCGCATGTGGAGCATTCGTTTGTGTGGGATGCTCTACCAGGTTCATTCCTAGATAATGCACTCAAAGGGCACTAAGCATAGAGTGTGAAAACTGAGTTTCCTTGAGAGCTGCTTGGAAGCCTGATGGTGTGTGAAGTTAGTGAGCCAAATGGAGTTGTTGTCCCACAAGAACCACTCGGCTGATCCTTCTTCAATATGCCCTTCACCAACATGCAGTGTTTCCTTGATTGAATTAGCTCTCACACCAATATTTGCGTCTCGAGCCTTTGCATTGAGGGCTATCTGAAAACGGCTGTGGCGCTGAAGTTGCCTGTGAATGTGGAGTTGGTGGCATGTGAAACCCGCATGTGGAGCATTCGTTTGTGTGGGATGCTCTACCAGGTTCATTCCTAGATAATGCACTCAAAGGGCTCTAAGCATAGAGTGTGAAAACTGAGTTTCCTTGAGAGCTGCTTGGAAGCCTGATGGTGTGTGAAGTTAGTGAGCCAAATGGAGTTGTTCTCCCACAAGAACCACTCGGCTGATCCTTCTTCAATATGCCCTTCACCAACATGCAGTGTTTCCTTGATTGAATTAGCTCTCACACCAATATTTGCGTCTAGAGCCTTTGCATTGAGGGCTATCTGAAAACGGCTG
Organism: Ochotona princeps; assembly: GCF_030435755.1. Lineage (NCBI taxonomy): Eukaryota > Metazoa > Chordata > Mammalia > Lagomorpha > Ochotonidae > Ochotona > Ochotona princeps. Next base: position 9,153 of record NW_026701667.1, read on the forward strand.
TGGAGCTGAAGTTGCCTGTGAATGTGGAGTTGGTGGCATGTGAAACCCGCATGTGGAGCATTCGTTTGTGTGCGATGCTCACCAAGCTTCATTTCAGTCCTAGGCACTCATAGGGCACTAAGCATAGAGTGTGAAAACTGAGTTTCCTTGAGAGCTGCTTGGAAGCCTGATGGTGTGTGAAGTTAGTGAGCCAAATGGAGTTGTTCTCCCACAGGATCCACTTTGCTGATCCTTCTTCAATATGCCCTTCAAAAAAATGCAGTGTTTCTTTGATTGAATTAGCTCTCACACCAATATTTGCGTCTAGAGCCTTTGCATTGAGGGCTATCTGAAAATGGCTGTGGCGCTGAAGTTGCCTGTGAATGCGGAGTTGGTGGCATGTGAAACCCGCATGTGAAGATTTCGTTTGTGTGGGATGCTCTACCAGGTTCATTCCTAGATAATGCACTCAAAGGGCACTAAGCATAGAGTGTGAAAACTGAGTTTCCTTGAGAGCTGCTTGGAAGCCTGATGGTGTGTGAAGTTAGTGAGCCAAATGGAGTTGTTCTCCCACAAGAACCACTCGGCTGATCCTTCTTCAATATGCCCTTCACCAACATGCAGTGTTTCCTTGATTGAATTAGCTCTCACACCAATATTTGCGTCTAGAGCCTTTGCATTGAGGGCTATCTGAAAACGGCTGTGGCGCTGAAGTTGCCTGTGAATGTGGAGTTGGTGACATGTGAAACCCGCATGTGAAGATTTCGTTTGTGTGGGATGCTCTACCAGGTTCATTCCTAGATAATGCACTCAAAGGGCTCTAAGCATAGAGTGTGAAAACTGAGTTTCCTTGAGAGCTGCTTGGAAGCCTGATGGTATGTGAAGTTAGTGAGCCAAATGGAGTTGTTGTCCCACAAGAACCACTCGGCTGATCCTTCTTCAATATGCCCTTCACCAACATGCAGTGTTTCCTTGATTGAATTAGCTCTCACACCAATATTTGCGTCTCGAGCCTTTGCATTGAGGGCTATCTGAAAACGGCTGTGGCGCTGAAGTTGCCTGTGAATGTGGAGTTGGTGGCATGTGAAACACGCATGTGGAGCATTCGTTTGTGTGCGATGCCCACCAAGCTTCATTTCAGTCCTAGGCACTTATAGGGCACTAATCATAGAGTGTGAAAACTGAGTTTCCTTAAGAGCTGCTTGGAAGCCTGATGGTGTGTGAAGTTAGTGAGCCAAATGGAGTTGTTCTCCCACAAGAACCACTCGGCTGATCCTTCTTCAATATGCCCTTCAAAAAAATGCAGTGTTTCTTTGATTGAATTAGCTCTCACACCAATATTTGCGTCTAGAGCCTTTGCATTGAGGGCTATCTGAAAACGGCTGTGGCGCTGAAGTTGCCTGTGAATGTGGAGTTGGTGGCATGTGAAACCCGCATGTGGAGCATTTGTTTGTGTGGGATGCTGTACCAGGTTCATTCCTAGATAATGCACTCAAAGGGCACTAAGCATAGAGTGTGAAAACTGAGTTTCCTTGAGAGCTGCTTGGAAGCCTGATGGTGTGTGAAGTTAGTGAGCCAAATGGAGTTGTTCTCCCACAGGATCCACTTTGCTGATCCTTCTTCAATATGCCCTTCACCAACATGCAGTGTTTCCTTGATTCAATTAGCTCTCACACCAATATTTGCGTCTAGAGCCTTTGCATTGAGAACTATCTGAAAACGGCTGTGGCGCTGAAGTTGCCTGTGAATGTGGAGTTGGTGGCATGTGAAACCCGCATGTGGAGCATTCGTTTGTGTGTGATGCTCTACCAGGTTCATTCCTAGATAATGCACTCAAAGGGCACTAAGCATAGAGTGTGAAAACTGAGTTTCCTTGAGAGCTGCTTGGAAGCCTGATGGTGTGTGAAGTTAGTGAGCCAAATGGAGTTGTTCTCTCACAAGAACCACTCGGCTGATCCTTCTTCAATATGCCCTTCACCAACATGCAGTGTTTCCTTGATTGAATTAGCTCTCACACCAATATTTGCGTCTAGAGCCTTTGCATTGAGGGCTATCTGAAAACGGCTGTGGCGCTGAAGTTGCCTGTGAATGTGGAGTTGGTGGCATGTGAAACCCGCATGTGGAGCATTCGTTTGTGTGGGATGCTCACCAAGCTTCATTTCAGTCCTAGGCACTCAAAGCGCACTAAGCATAGAGTGTGAAAACTGAGTTTCCTTGAGTGCTGCTTGGAAGCCTGATGGTGTGTGAAGTTAGTGAGCCAAATGGAGTTGTTCTCCCACAGGATCCACTTTGCTGATCCTTCTTCAATATGCCCTTCACCAACATGCAGTGTTTCCTTGATTGAATTAGCTCTCACACCAATATTTGCGTCTAGAGCCTTTGCATTGAGGGCTATCTGAAAACGGCTGTGGCGCTGAAGTTGCCTGTGAATGTGGAGTTGGTGGCATGTGAAACCCGCATGTGGAGCATTCGTTTGTGTGGGATGCTCTACCCGGTTCATTCCTAGATAATGCACTCATAGGGCACTAAGCATAGAGTGTGAAAACTGAGTTTCCTTGAGAGCTGCTTGGAAGCCTGATGGTGTGTGAAGTTAGTGAGCCAAATGGAGTTGTTCTCCCACAAGAACCACTCGGCTGATCCTTCTTCAATATGCCCTTCACCAACATGCAGTGTTTCCTTGATTGAATTAGCTCTCACACCAATATTTGCGTCTAGAGCCTTTGCATTGAGAACTATGTGAAAACGGCTGTGGCGCTGAAATTACCTGTGAATGTGGAGTTGGTGGCATGTGAAACCCGCATGTGGAGCATTCGTTTGTGTGGGATGCTCTACCAGGTTCATTCCTAGATAATGCACTCAAAGGGCACTAAGCATAGAGTGTGAAAACTGAGTTTCCTTGAGAGCTGCTTGGAAGCCTGATGGTGTGTGAAGTTAGTGAGCCAAATGGAGTTGTTCTCCCACAAGAACCACTCGGCTGATCCTTCTTCAATATGCCCTTCACCAACATGCAGTGTTTCCTTGATTGAATTAGCTCTCACACCAATATTTGCGTCTAGAGCCTTTGCATTGAGGGCTATCTGAAAACGGCTGTGGCGCTGAAGTTGCCTGTGAATGTGGAGTTGGTGGCATGTGAAACCCGCATGTGGAGCATTCGTTTGTGTGGGATGCTCACCAAGCTTCATTTCAGTCCTAGGCACACAAAGAGCACTAAGCATAGAGTGTGAAAACTGAGTTTCCTTGAGAGCTGCTTGGAAGCCTGATGGTGTGTGAAGTTAGTGAGCCAAATGGAGTTGTTCTCCCACAAGAACCACTCGGCTGATCCTTCTTCAATATGCCCTTCACCAACATGCAGTGTTTCCTTGATTGAATTAGCTCTCACACCAATATTTGCGTCTAGAGCCTTTGCATTGAGAACTATGTGAAAACGGCTGTGGCGCTGAAATTACCTGTGAATGTGGAGTTGGTGGCATGTGAAACCCGCATGTGGAGCATTCGTTTGTGTGGGATGCTCTACCAGGTTCATTCCTAGATAATGCACTCAAAGGGCACTAAGCATAGAGTGTGAAAACTGAGTTTCCTTGAGAGCTGCTTGGAAGCCTGATGGTGTGTGAAGTTAGTGAGCCAAATGGAGTTGTTCTTCCACAAGAACCACTCGGCTGATCCTTCTTCAATATGCCCTTCACCAACATGCAGTGTTTCCTTGATTGAATTAGCTCTCACACCAATATTTGCGTCTAGAGCCTTTGCATTGAGGGCTATCTGAAAACGGCTGTGGCGCTGAAGTTGCCTGTGAATGTGGAGTTGGTGGCATGTGAAACCCGCATGTGGAGCATTCGTTTGTGTGGGATGCTCTACCCGGTTCATTCCTAGATAATGCACTCATAGGGCACTAAGCATAGAGTGTGAAAACTGAGTTTCCTTGAGAGCTGCTTGGAAGCCTGATGGTGTGTGAAGTTAGTGAGCCAAATGGAGTTGTTCTCCCACAAGAACCACTCGGCTGATCCTTCTTCAATATGCCCTTCACCAACATGCAGTGTTTCCTTGATTGAATTAGCTCTCACACCAATATTTGCGTCTAGAGCCTTTGCATTGAGGGCTATCTGAAAATGGCTGTGGCGCTGAAGTTGCCTGTGAATGTGGAGTTGGTGGCATGTGAAACCCGCATGTGGAGCATTCGTTTTTGTGGGATGCTCTACCAGGTTCATTCCTAGATAATGCACTCAAAGGGCACTAAGCATAGAGTGTGAAAACTGAGTTTCCTTGAGAGCTGCTTGGAAGCCTGATGGTGTGTGAAGTTAGTGAGCCAAATGGAGTTGTTCTCCCACAAGAACCACTCGGCTGATCCTTCTTCAATATGCCCTTCACCAACATGCAGTGTTTCCTTGATTGAATTAGCTCTCACACCAATATTTGCGTCTAGAGCCTTTGCATTGAGGGCTATCTGAAAACGGCTGTGGCGCTGAAGTTGCCTGTGAATGTGGAGTTGGTGGCATGTGAAACCCGCATGTGGAGCATTCGTTTGTGTGGGATGCTCACCAAGCTTCATTTCAGTCCTAGGCACACAAAGAGCACTAAGCATAGAGTGTGAAAACTGAGTTTCCTTGAGAGCTGCTTGGAAGCCTGATGGTGTGTGAAGTTAGTGAGCCAAATGGAGTTGTTGTCCCACAAGAACCACTCGGCTGATCCTTCTTCAATATGCCCTTCACCAACATGCAGTGTTTCCTTGATTGAATTAGCTCTCACACCAATATTTGCGTCTCGAGCCTTTGCATTGAGGGCTATCTGAAAACGGCTGTGGCGCTGAAGTTGCCTGTGAATGTGGAGTTGGTGGCATGTGAAACCCGCATGTGGAGCATTCGTTTGTGTGGGATGCTCTACCAGGTTCATTCCTAGATAATGCACTCAAAGGGCACTAAGCATAGAGTGTGAAAACTGAGTTTCCTTGAGAGCTGCTTGGAAGCCTGATGGTGTGTGAAGTTAGTGAGCCAAATGGAGTTGTTCTCCCACAGGATCCACTTTGCTGATCCTTCTTCAATATGCCCTTCACCAACATGCAGTGTTTCCTTGATTGAATTAGCTCTCACACCAATATTTGCGTCTAGAGCCTTTGCATTGAGGGCTATCTGAAAACGGCTGTGGCGCTGAAGTTGCCTGTGAATGTGGAGTTGGTGGCATGTGAAACCCGCATGTGGAGCATTCGTTTGTGTGGGATGCTCTACCAGGTTCATTCCTAGATAATGCACTCAAAGGGCACTAAGCATAGAGTGTGAAAACTGAGTTTCCTTGAGAGCTGCTTGGAAGCCTGATGGTGTGTGAAGTTAGTGAGCCAAATGGAGTTGTTCTCCCACAGGATCCATTTTGCTGATCCTTCTTCAATATGCCCTTCACCAACATGCAGTGTTTCCTTGATTGAATTAGCTCTCACACCAATATTTGCGTCTCGAGCCTTTGCATTGAGGGCTATCTGAAAACGGCTGTGGCGCTGAAGTTGCCTGTGAATGTGGAGTTGGTGGCATGTGAAACCCGCATGTGGAGCATTCGTTTGTGTGGGATGCTCTACCAGGTTCATTCCTAGATAATGCACTCAAAGGGCACTAAGCATAGAGTGTGAAAACTGAGTTTCCTTGAGAGCTGCTTGGAAGCCTGAAGGTGTGTGAAGTTAGTGAGCCAAATGGAGTTGTTCTCCCACAAGAACCACTCGGCTGATCCTTCTTCAATATGCCCTTCACCAACATGCAGTGTTTTCTTGATTGAATTAGCTCTCACACCAATATTTGCGTCTCGAGCCTTTGCATTGAGGGCTATCTGAAAACGGCTGTGGCGCTGAAGTTGCCTGTGAATGTGGAGTTGGTGGCATGTGAAACCCGCATGTGAAGATTTCGTTTGTGTGGGATGCTCTACCAGGTTCATTCCTAGATAATGCACTCAAAGGGCTCTAAGCATAGAGTGTGAAAACTGAGTTTCCTTGAGAGCTGCTTGGAAGCCTGATGGTGTGTGAAGTTAGTGAGCCAAATGGAGTTGTTCTCCCACAAGAACCACTCGGCTGATCCTTCTTCAATATGCTCTTCAATAACATGCAGTGTTTCCTTGATTGAATTAGCTCTCACACCAATATTTGCGTCTAGAGCCTTTGCATTGAGAACTATCTGCAAACGGCTGTGGCGCTGAAGTTGCCTGTGAATGTGGAGGTGGTGGCATGTGAAACCCGCATGTGGAGCATTCGTTTGTGTGGGATGCTCACCAAGGTTCATTTCAGTCCTAGGCATACAAAGGGCACTAAGCATAGAATGTGAAAACTGAGTTTCCTTGAGAGCTGCTTGGAAGCCTGATGGTATGTGAAGTTAGTGAGCCAAATGGAGTTGTTGTCCCACAAGAACCACTCGGCTGATCCTTCTTCAATATGCCCTTCACCAACATGCAGTGTTTCCTTGATTGAATTAGCTCTCACACCAATATTTGCGTCTAGAGCCTTTGCATTGAGGGCTATCTGAAAACGGCTGTGGCGCTGAAGTTGCCTGTGAATGTGGAGTTGGTGGCATGTGAAACCCGCATGTGGAGCATTCGTTTGTGTGGGATGCTCTACCAGGTTCATTCCTAGATAATGCACTCAAAGGGCACTAAGCATAGAGTGTGAAAACTGAGTTTCCTTGAGAGCTGCTTGGAAGCCTGATGGTGTGTGAAGTTAGTGAGCCAAATGGAGTTGTTCTCCCACAAGAACCACTCGGCTGATCCTTCTTCAATATGCCCTTCACCAACATGCAGTGTTTCCTTGATTGAATTAGCTCTCACACCAATATTTGCGTCTAGAGCCTTTGCATTGAGGGCTATCTGAAAACGGCTGTGGCGCTGAAGTTGCATGTGAATGTGGAGTTGGTGGCATGTGAAACCCGCATGTGGAGCATTCGTTTGTGTGGGATGCTCACCAAGCTTCATTTCAGTACTAGGCTTACAAAGGGCACTAAGCATAGAGTGTGAAAACTGAGTTTCCTTGAGAGCTGCTTGGAAGCCTGATGGTGTGTGAAGTTAGTGAGCCAAATGGAGTTGTTCTCCCACAGGATCCACTTTGCTAATCCTTCTTCAATATGCCCTTCACCAACATGCAGTGTTTCCTTGACTGAATTAGCTCTCACACCAATATTTGCGTCTAGAGCCTTTGCATTGAGGGCTATCTGAAAATGGCTGTGGCGCTGAAGTTGCCTGTGAATGTGGAGTTGGTGGCATGTGAAACCCGCATGTGGAGCATTCGTTTGTGTGGGATGCTCTACCAGGTTCATTCCTAGATAATGCACTCAAAGGGCACTAAGCATAGAGTGTGAAAACTGAGTTTCCTTGAGAGCTGCTTGGAAGCCTGATGGTGTGTGAAGTTAGTGAGCCAAATGGAGTTGTTCTCCCACAAGAACCACTCGGCTGATCCTTCTTCAATATGACCTTCACCAACATGCAGTGTTTCCTTGATTGAATTAGCTCTCACACCAATATTTGCGTCTAGAGCCTTTGCATTGAGGGCTATCTGAAAACGGCTGTGGCGCTGAAGTTGCCTGTGAATGTGGAGTTGGTGGCATGTGAAACCCGCATGTGGAGCATTCGTTTGTGTGGGATGCTCACCAAGGTTCATTTCAGTCCTAGGCTTACAAAGGGCACTAAGCATAGAGTGTGAAAACTGAGTTTCCTTGAGAGCTGCTTGGAAGCCTGATGGTGTGTGAAGTTAGTGAGCCAAATGGAGTTGTTCTCCCACAAGAACCACTTGGCTGATCCTTCTTCAATATGCCCTTCACCAACATGCAGTGTTTCCTTGATTGAATTAGCTCTCACACCAATATTTGCGTCTAGAGCCTTTGCATTGAGGGCTATCTGAAAACGGCTGTGGCGCTGAAGTTGCCTGTGAAAGTGGAGTTGGTGGCATGTGAAACCCGCATGTGGAGCATTTGTTTTTGTGGGATGCTCTACCAGGTTCATTCCTAGATAATGCACTCAAAGAGCACTAAGCATAGAGTGTGAAAACTGAGTTTCCTTGAGAGCTGCTTGGAAGCCTGATGGTGTGTGAAGTTAGTGAGCCAAATGGAGTTGTTGTCCCACAAGAACCACTCGGCTGATCCTTCTTCAATATGCCCTTCACCAACATGCAGTGTTACCTTGATTGAATTAGCTCTCACACCAATATTTGTGTCTAGAGCCTTTGCATTGAGGGCTATATGAAAACGGCTGTGGCGCTGAAGTTGCCTGTGAATGTGGAGTTGGTGGCATGTGAAACCCGCATGTGGAGCATTCGTAAGTGTGGGATGCTCTACCAGGTTCATTCCTAGATAATGCACTCAAAGGGCACTAAGCATAGAGTGTGAAAACTGAGTTTCCTTGAGAGCTGCTTGGAAGCCTGAAGGTGTGTGAAGTTAGTGAGCCAAATGGAGTTGTTCTCCCACAAGAACCACTCGGCTGATCCTTCTTCAATATGCCCTTCACCAACATGCAGTGTTTTCTTGATTGAATTAGCTCTCACACCAATATTTGCGTCTCGAGCCTTTGCATTGAGGGCTATCTGAAAACGGCTGTGGCGCTGAAGTTGCCTGTGAATGTGGAGTTGGTGGCATGTGAAACCCGCATGTGAAGATTTCGTTTGTGTGGGATGCTCTACCAGGTTCATTCCTAGATAATGCACTCAAAGGGCTCTAAGCATAGAGTGTGAAAACTGAGTTTCCTTGAGAGCTGCTTGGAAGCCTGATGGTGTGTGAAGTTAGTGAGCCAAATGGAGTTGTTCTCCCACAAGAACCACTCGGCTGATCCTTCTTCAATATGCTCTTCAATAACATGCAGTGTTTCCTTGATTGAATTAGCTCTCACACCAATATTTGCGTCTAGAGCCTTTGCATTGAGAACTATCTGCAAACGGCTGTGGCGCTGAAGTTGCCTGTGAATGTGGAGGTGGTGGCATGTGAAACCCGCATGTGGAGCATTCGTTTGTGTGGGATGCTCACCAAGGTTCATTTCAGTCCTAGGCATACAAAGGGCACTAAGCATAGAATGTGAAAACTGAGTTTCCTTGAGAGCTGCTTGGAAGCCTGATGGTGTGTGAAGTTAGTGAGCCAAATGGAGTTGTTCTCCCACAAGAACCACTCGGCTGATCCTTCTTCAATATGCCCTTCACCAACATGCAGTGTTTCCTTGATTGAATTAGATCTCACACCAATATTTGCGTCTAGAGCCTTTGCATTGAGGGCTATCTGAAAATGGCTGTGGCGCTGAAGTTGCCTGTGAATGTGGAGTTGGTGGCATGTGAAACCCGCATGTGGAGCATTCGTTTGTGTGGGATGCTCTACCAGGTTCATTCCTAGATAATGCACTCAAAGGGCACTAAGCATAGAGTGTGAAAACTGAGTTTCCTTGAGAGCTGCTTGGAAGCCTGATGGTGTGTGAAGTTAGTGAGCCAAATGGAGTTGTTCTCCCACAAGAACCACTCGGCTGATCCTTCTTCAATATGCCCTTCACCAACATGCAGTGTTTCCTTGATTGAATTAGCTCTCACACCAATATTTGCGTCTAGAGTCTTTGCATTGAGGGCTATCTGAAAACGGCTGTGGCGCTGAAGTTGCCTGTGAATGTGGAGTTGGTGGCATGTGAAACCCGCATGTGGAGCATTCGTTTTTGTGGGATGCTCTACCAGGTTCATTCCTAGATAATGCACTCAAAGGGCACTAAGCATAGAGTGTGAAAACTGAGTTTCCTTGAGAGCTGCTTGGAAGCCTGATGGTGTGTGAAGTTAGTGAGCCAAATGGAGTTGTTCTCCCACAAGAACCACTCGGCTGATCCTTCTTCAATATGCCCTTCACCAACATGCAGTGTTTCCTTGATTGAATTAGCTCTCACACCAATATTTGCGTCTAGAGCCTTTGCATTGAGGGCTATCTGAAAATGGCTGTGGCGCTGAAGTTGCCTGTGAATGTGGAGTTGGTGGCATGTGAAACCCGCATGTGGAGCATTCGTTTGTGTGGGATGCTCTACCAGGTTCATTCCTAGATAATGCACTCAAAGGGCACTAAGCATAGAGTGTGAAAACTGAGTTTCCTTGAGAGCTGCTTGGAAGCCTGATGGTGTGTGAAGTTAGTGAGCCAAATGGAGTTGTTCTCCCACAAGAACCACTCGGCTGATCCTTCTTCAATATGCCCTTCACCAACATGCAGTGTTTCCTTGATTGAATTAGCTCTCACACCAATATTTGCGTCTAGAGCCTTTGCATTGAGGGCTATCTGAAAACGGCTGTGGCGCTGAAGTTGCCTGTGAATGTGGAGTTGGTGGCATGTGAAACCCGCATGTGGAGCATTCGTTTGTGTGGGATGCTCTACCAGGTTCATTCCTAGATAATGCACTCAAAGGGCACTAAGCATAGAGTGTGAAAACTGAGTTTCCTTGAGAGCTGCTTGGAAGCCTGATGGTGTGTGAAGTTAGTGAGCCAAATGGAGTTGTTGTCCCACAAGAACCACTCGGCTGATTCTTCTTCAATATGCCCTTCACCAACATGCAGTGTTTCCTTGATTGAATTAGCTCTCACACCAATATTTGCGTCTAGAGCCTTTGCATTGAGGGCTATCTGAAAACGGCTGTGGCGCTGAAGTTGCCTGTGAATGTGGAGTTGGTGGCATGTGAAACCCGCATGTGGATCATTCGTTTGTGTGGGATGCTCTACCAGGTTCATTCCTAGATAATGCACTCAAAGAGCACTAAGCATAGAATGTGAAAACTGAGTTTCCTTGAGAGCTGCTTGGAAGCCTGATGGTGTGTGAAGTTAGTGAGCCAAATGGTGTTGTTCTCCCACAGGATCCATTTTGCTGATCCTTCTTCAATATGCCCTTCACCAACATGCAGTGTTTCCTTGATTGAATTAGCTCTCACACCAATATTTGCGTCTAGAGTCTTTGCATTGAGGGCTATCTGAAAACGGCTGTGGCGCTGAAGTTGCCTGTGAATGTGGAGTTGGTGGCATGTGAAACCCGCATGTGGAGCATTCGTTTGTGTGGGATGCTCTACCAGGTTCATTCCTAGATAATGCACTCAAAGGTCACTAAGCATAGAGTGTGAAAACTGAGTTTCCTTGAGAGCTGCTTGGAAGCCTGATGGTGTGTGAAGTTAGTGAGCCAAATGGAGTTGTTGTCCCACAAGAACCACTCGGCTGATCCTTCTTCAATATGCCCTTCACCAACATGCAGTGTTTCCTTGATTGAATTAGCTCTCACACCAATATTTGCGTCTAGAGCCTTTGCATTGAGGGCTATCTGAAAATGGCTGTGGCGCTGAAGTTGCCTGTGAATGTGGAGTTGGTGGCATGTGAAACCCGCATGTGGAGCATTCGTTTGTGTGGGATGCTCTACCAGGTTCATTCCTAGATAATGCACTCAAAGGGCACTAAGCATAGAGTGTGAAAACTGAGTTTCCTTGAGAGCTGCTTGGAAGCCTGATGGTGTGTGAAGTTAGTGAGCCAAATGGAGTTGTTCTCCCACAAGAACCACTCGGCTGATCCTTCTTCAATATGCCCTTCACCAACATGCAGTGTTTCCTTGATTGAATTAGCTCTCACACCAATATTTGCGTCTAGAGCCTTTGCATTGAGTGCTATCTGAAAACGGCTGTGGCGCTGAAGTTGCCTGTGAATGTGGAGTTGGTGGCATGTGAAACCCGCATGTGGAGCATTCGTTTGTGTGGGATGCTCTACCAGGTTCATTCCTAGATAATGCACTCAAAGGGCACTAAGCATAGAGTGTGAAAACTGAGTTTCCTTGAGAGCTGCTTGGAAGCCTGATGGTGTGTGAAGTTAGTGAGCCAAATGGAGTTGTTGTCCCACAAGAACCACTCGGCTGATCCTTCTTCAATATGCCCTTCACCAACATGCAGTGTTTCCTTGATTGAATTAGCTCTCACACCAATATTTGCGTCTAGAGCTTTTGCATTGAGGGCTATCTGAAAACGGCTGTGGCGCTGAAGTTGCCTGTGAATGTGGAGTTGGTGGCATGTGAAACCCGCATGTGGAGCATTCGTTTGTGTGCGATGCTCACCAAGCTTCATTTCAGTCCTAGGCACTCAAAGGGCACTAAGCATAGAGTGTGAAAACTGAGTTTCCTTGAGAGCTGCTTGGAAGCCTAATGGTGTGTGAAGTTAGTGAGCCAAATGGAGTTGTTCTCCCACAAGAACCACTCGGCTAATTCTTCTTCAATATGCCCTTCACCAACATGCAGTGTTTCCTTGATTGAATTAGCTCTCACACCAATATTTGCGTCTAGAGCCTTTGCATTGAGGGCTATCTGAAAACGGCTGTGGCGCTGAAGTTGCCTGTGAATGTGGAGTTGGTGGCATGTGAAACCCGCATGTGGAGCATTCGTTTGTGTGGGATGCTCTACCAGGTTCATTCCTAGATAATGCACTCAAAGGGCACTAAGCATAGAGTGTGAAAACTGAGTTTCCTTGAGAGCTGCTTGGAAGCCTGATGGTGTGTGAAGTTAGTGAGCCAAATGGAGTTGTTCTCCCACAAGAACCACTCGGCTGATCCTTCTTCAATATGCCCTTCACCAACATGCAGTGTTTCCTTGATTGAATTAGCTCTCACACCAATATTTGCGTCTAGAGCCTTTGCATTGAGGGCTATCTGAAAACGGCTGTGGCGCTGAAGTTGCCTGTGAATGTGGAGTTGGTGGCATGTGAAACCCGCATGTGGAGCATTCGTTTGTGTGGGATGCTCTACCAGGTTCATTCCTAGATAATGCACTCAAAGGGCACTAAGCATAGAGTGTGAAAACTGAGTTTCCTTGAGAGCTGCTTGGAAGCCTGATGGTGTGTGAAGTTAGTGAGCCAAATGGAGTTGTTGTCCCACAAGAACCACTCGGCTGATTCTTCTTCAATATGCCCTTCACCAACATGCAGTGTTTCCTTGATTGAATTAGCTCTCACACCAATATTTGCGTCTAGAGCCTTTGCATTGAGGGCTATCTGAAAACGGCTGTGGCGCTGAAGTTGCCTGTGAATGTGGAGTTGGTGGCATGTGAAACCCGCATGTGGAGCATTCGTTTGTGTGGGATGCTCTACC
>NW_026701668.1:0-49330 GCF_030435755.1 Ochotona princeps
TTGGTGAGCATCCCACACAAACGAATGCTCCACATGCGGGTTTCACATGCCACCAACACCACATTCACAGGCAACTTCAGCGCCACAGCCGTTTTCAGATAGCCCTCAATGCAAAGGCTCTAGACACAAATATTGGTGTGAGAGCTAATTCAATCAAGGAAACACTGCATGTTGGTGAAGGGCATATTGAAGAAGGATCAGCCGAGTGGTTCTTGTGGGAGAACAACTCCATTTGGCTCACTAACTTCACACACCATCAGGCTTCCAAGCAGCTCTCAAGGAAACTCAGTTTTCACACTCTATGCTTAGTGCCCTTTGAGTGCATTATCTAGGAATGAACCTGGTAGAGCATCCCACACAAACGAATGCTCCACATGCGGGTTTCACATGCCACCAACTCCACATTCTCACGCAACTTCAGCGCCACAGCCGTTTTCAGATAGCCCTCAATGCAAAGGCTCTAGACGCAAATATTGGTGTGAGAGCTAATTCAATCAAGGAAACACTGCATGTTGGTGAAGGGCATATTGAAGAAGGATCAGCCGAGTGGTTCTTGTGGGAGAACAACTCCATTTGGCTCACTAACTTCACACACCATCAGGCTTCCAAGCAGCTCTCAAGGAAACTCAGTTTTCACACTCTATGCTTAGTGCCCTTTGAGTGCATTATCTAGGAATGAACCTGGTAGAGCATTCCACACAAACGAATGCGCCACATGCGGGTTTCACATGCCACCAACTCCACATTCACAGGCAACTTCAGCGCTACAGCCGTTTTCAGATAGCCCTCAATGCCAAGGCTCTAGACGCAAATATTGGTGTGAGAGCTAATTCAATCAAGGAAACACTGCATGTTGGTGAAGGGCATATTGAAGAAGGATCGGAACTGTGGTTCTTGTGGGAGAACAACTCCATTTGGCTCACTAACTTCACACACCATCAGGCTTCCAAGCAGCTCTCAAGGAAACTCAGTTTTCACACTCTATGCTTAGTGCCCTTTGAGTAGCTAGGACTGAAATGAAGCTTGGTGAGCATCCCACACAAACGAATGCTCCACATGCGGGTTTCACATGCCACCAACACCACATTCACAGGCAACTTCAGCGCCACAGCCGTTTTCAGATAGCCCTCAATGCCAAGGCTCTAGACGCAAATATTGGTGTGAGAGCTAATTCAATCAAGGAAACACTGCATGTTGGTGAAGGGCATATTGAAGAAGGATCAGCCGAGTGGTTCTTGTGGGAGAACAACTCCATTTGGCTCACTAACTTCACACACCATCAGGCTTCCAAGCAGCTCTCAAGGAAACTCAGTTTTCACACTCTATGCTTAGTGCCCTTTGAGTACCTAGGACTGAAATGAAGCTTGGTGAGCATCCCACACAAACGAATGCTCCACATGCGGGTTTCACATGCCACCAACTCCACATTCACAGACAACTTCAGCGCCACAGCCGTTTTCAGATAGCCCTCAATGCAAAGGCTCTAGACGCAAATATTTGTGTGAGAGCTAATTCAATCAAGAAAACACTGCATGTTGGTGAAGGGCATATTGAGGAAGCATCAGCCGAGTGGTTCTTGTGGGAGAACAACTCCATTTGGCTCACTAACTTCACACACCATCAGGCTTCCAAGCAGCTCTCAAGGAAACTCAGTTTTCACACTCTATGCTTAGTGCCCTTTGAGTGCATTATCTAGGAATGAACCTGGTAGAGCATCCCACACAAACGAATGCTCCACATGCGGGTTTCACATGCCACCAACTCCACATTCTCACGCAACTTCAGCGCCACAGCCGTTTTCAGATAGCCCTCAATGCAAAGGCTCTAGACGCAAATATTGGTGTGAGAGCTAATTCAATCAAGGAAACACTGCATGTTGGTGAAGGGCATATTGAAGAAGGATCAGCCGAGTGGTTCTTGTGGGAGAACAACTCCATTTGGCTCACTAACTTCACACACTATCAGGCTTCCAAGCAGCTCTCAAGGAAACTCAGTTTTCACACTCTATGCTTAGTGCCCTTTGAGTGCATTATCTAGGAATGAACCTGGTAGAGCATCCCACACAAACGAATGCTCCACATGCGGGTTTCACATGCCACCAACTCCACATTCTCACGCAACTTCAGCGCCACAGCCGTTTTCAGATAGCCCTCAATGCAAAGGCTCTAGACGCAAATATTGGTGTGA
Organism: Ochotona princeps; assembly: GCF_030435755.1. Lineage (NCBI taxonomy): Eukaryota > Metazoa > Chordata > Mammalia > Lagomorpha > Ochotonidae > Ochotona > Ochotona princeps. The sequence goes on from NW_026701668.1 coordinate 2,188, forward strand.
GAGCTAATTCAATCAAGGAAACACTGCATGTTGGTGAAGGGCATATTGAAGAAGGATCGGAACTGTGGTTCTTGTGGGAGAACAACTCCATTTGGCTCACTAACTTCACACACCATCAGGCTTCCAAGCAGCTCTCAAGGAAACTCAGTTTTCACACTCTATGCTTAGTGCCCTTTGAGTACCTAGGACTGAAATGAAGCTTGGTGAGCATCCCACACAAACGAATGCTCCACATGCGGGTTTCACATGCCACCAACACCACATTCACAGGCAACTTCAGCGCCACAGCCGTTTTCAGATAGCCCTCAATGCCAAGGCTCTAGACGCAAATATTGGTGTGAGAGCTAATTCAATCAAGGAAACACTGCATGTTGGTGAAGGGCATATTGAAGAAGGATCAGCCGAGTGGTTCTTGTGGGAGAACAACTCCATTTGGCTCACTAACTTCACACACCATCAGGCTTCCAAGCAGCTCTCAAGGAAACTCAGTTTTCACACTCTATGCTTAGTGCCCTTTGAGTACCTAGGACTGAAATGAAGCTTGGTGAGCATCCCACACAAACGAATGCTCCACATGCGGGTTTCACATGCCACCAACTCCACATTCACAGACAACTTCAGCGCCACAGCCGTTTTCAGATAGCCCTCAATGCAAAGGCTCTAGACGCAAATATTGGTGTGAGAGCTAATTCAATCAAGAAAACACTGCATGTTGGTGAAGGGCATATTGAGGAAGCATCAGCCGAGTGGTTCTTGTGGGAGAACAACTCCATTTGGCTCACTAACTTCACACACCATCAGGCTTCCAAGCAGCTCTCAAGGAAACTCAGTTTTCACACTCTATGCTTAGTGCCCTTTGAGTGCATTATCTAGGAATGAACCTGGTAGAGCATCCCACACAAACGAATGCTCCACATGCGGGTTTCACATGCCACCAACTCCACATTCTCACGCAACTTCAGCGCCACAGCCGTTTTCAGATAGCCCTCAATGCCAAGGCTCTAGACGCAAATATTGGTGTGAGAGCTAATTCAATCAAGGAAACACTGCATGTTGGTGAAGGGCATATTGAAGAAGGATCAGCCGAGTGGTTCTTGTGGGAGAACAACTCCATTTGGCTCACTAACTTCACACACCATCAGGCTTCCAAGCAGCTCTCAAGGAAACTCAGTTTTCACACTCTATGCTTAGTGCCCTTTGAGTACCTAGGACTGAAATGAAGCTTATTGAGCATCCCACACAAACGAATGCTCCACATGCGGGTTTCACATGCCACCAACACCACATTCACAGGCAACTTCAGCGCCACAGCCGTTTTCAGATAGCCCTCAATGCCAAGGCTCTAGACGCAAATATTGGTGTGAGAGCTAATTCAATCAAGGAAACACTGCATGTTGGTGAAGGGCATATTGAAGAAGGATCAGCCGAGTGGTTCTTGTGGGAGAACAACTCCATTTGGCTCACTAACTTCACACACCATCAGGCTTCCAAGCAGCTCTCAAGGAAACTCAGTTTTCACACTCTATGCTTAGTGCCCTTTGAGTACCTAGGACTGAAATGAAGCTTGGTGAGCATCCCACACAAACGAATGCTCCACATGCGGGTTTCACATGCCACCAACACCACATTCACAGGCAACTTCAGCGCCACAGCCGTTTTCAGATAGCCCTCAATGCAAAGGCTCTAGACGCAAATATTGGTGTGAGAGCTAATTCAATCAAGGAAACACTGCATGTTGGTGAAGGGCATATTGAAGAAGGATCAGCCGAGTGGTTCTTGTGGGAGAACAACTCCATTTGGCTCACTAACTTCACACACCATCAGGCTTCCAAGCAGCTCTCAAGGAAACGCAGTTTTCACACTCTATGCTTAGTGCCCTTTGAGTGCATTATCTAGGAATGAACCTGGTAGAGCATCCCACACAAACGAATGCGCCACATGCGGGTTTCACATGCCACCAACTCCACATTCACAGGCAACTTCAGCGCTACAGCCGTTTTCAGATAGCCCTCAATGCAAAGGCTCTAGACGCAAATATTGGTGTGAGAGCTAATTCAATCAAGGAAACACTGCATGTTGGTGAAGGGCATATTGAAGAAGGATCAGCCGAGTGGTTCTTGTGGGAGAACAACTCCATTTGGCTCACTAACTTCACACACCATCAGGCTTCCAAGCAGCTCTCAAGGAAACTCAGTTTTCACACTCTAGGCTTAGTGCCCTTTGAGTACCTAGGACTGAAATGAAGCTTGGTGAGCATCCCACACAAACGAATGCTCCACATGCGGGTTTCACATGCCACCAACACCACATTCACAGGCAAATTCAGCGCCACAGCTGTTTTCAGATAGCCCTCAATGCAAAGGCTCTAGACGCAAATATTGGTGTGAGAGCTAATTCAATCAAGGAAACACTGCATGTTGGTGAAGGGCATATTGAAGAAGGATCAGCCGAGTGGTTCTTGTGGGAGAACAACTCCATTTGGCTCACTAACTTCACACACCATCAGGCTTCCAAGCAGCTCTCAAGGAAACTCAGTTTTCACACTCTATGCTTAGTGCCCTTTGAGTGCATTATCTAGGAATGAACCTGGTAGAGCATCCCACACAAACGAATGCGCCACATGCGGGTTTCACATGCCACCAACTCCACATTCACAGGCAACTTCAGCGCTACAGCCGTTTTCAGATAGCCCTCAATGCAAAGGCTCTAGACGCAAATATTGGTGTGAGAGCTAAATCAATCAAGGAAACACTGCATGTTGGTGAAGGGCATATTGAAGAAGGATCAGCCGAGTGGTTCTTGTGGGAGAACAACTCCATTTGGCTCACTAACTTCACACACCATCAGGCTTCCAAGCAGCTCTCAAGGAAACTCAGTTTTCACACTCTATGCTTAGTGCCTTTTGAGTGCATTATCTAGGAATGAACCTGGTAGAGCATCCCACACAAACGAATGCTCCACATGCGGGTTTCACATGCCACCAACTCCACATTCTCACGCAACTTCAGCGCCACAGCCGTTTTCAGATAGCCCTCAATGCAAAGGCTCTAGACGCAAATATTGGTGTGAGAGCTAATTCAATCAAGGAAACACTGCATGTTGGTGAAGGGCATATTGAAGAAGGATCAGCCGAGTGGTTCTTGTGGGAGAACAACTCCATTTGGCTCACTAACTTCACACACCATCAGGCTTCCAAGCAGCTCTCAAGGAAACTCAGTTTTCACACTCTATGCTTAGTGCCCTTTGAGTGCATTATCTAGGAATGAACCTGGTAGAGCATCCCACACAAACGAATGCTCCACATGCGGGTTTCACATGCCACCAACTCCACATTCTCAGGCAACTTCAGCGCCACAGCCGTTTTCAGATAGCCCTCAATGCAAAGGCTCTAGACGCAAATATTGGTGTGAGAGCTAATTCAATCAAGGAAACACTGCATGTTGGTGAAGGGCATATTGAAGAAGGATCAGCCGAGTGGTTCTTGTGGGAGAACAACTCCATTTGGCTCACAAACTTCACACACCATCAGGCTTCCAAGCAGCTCTCAAGGAAACTCAGTTTTCACACTCTATGCTTAGTGCCCTTTGAGTGCATTATCTAGGAATGAACCTGGTAGAGCATCCCACACAAACGAATGCGCCACATGCGGGTTTCACATGCCACCAACTCCACATTCACAGGCAACTTCAGCGCTACAGCCGTTTTCAGATAGCCCTCAATGCAAAGGCTCTAGACGCAAATATTGGTGTGAGAGCTAATTCAATCAAGGAAACACTGCATGTTGGTGAAGGGCATATTGAAGAAGGATCAGCCGAGTGGTTCTTGTGGGAGAACAACTCCATTTGGCTCACTAACTTCACACACCATCAGGCTTCCAAGCAGCTCTCAAGGACACTCAGTTTTCACACTCTATGCTTAGTGCCTTTTGAGTGCATTATCTAGGAATGAACCTGGTAGAGCATCCCACACAAACGAATGCTCCACATGCGGGTTTCACATGCCACCAACTCCACATTCTCACGCAACTTCAGCGCCACAGCCGTTTTCAGATAGCCCTCAATGCAAAGGCTCTAGACGCAAATATTGGTGTGAGAGCTAATTCAATCAAGGAAACACTGCATGTTGGTGAAGGGCATATTGAAGAAGGATCAGCCGAGTGGTTCTTGTGGGAGAACAACTCCATTTGGCTCACTAACTTCACACACCATCAGGCTTAAAAGCAGCTCTCAAGGAAACTCAGTTTTCACACTCTATGCTTAGTGCCCTTTGAGTGCCTAGGACTGAAATGAAGCTTGGTGAGCATCCCACACAAACGAATGCTCCACATGCGGGTTTCACATGCCACCAACACCACATTCACAGGCAACTTCAGCGCCACAGCCGTTTTCAGATAGCCCTCAATGCAAAGGCTCTAGACGCAAATATTGGTGTGAGAGCTAATTCAATCAAGGAAACACTGCATGTTGGTAAAGGGCATATTGAAGAAGGATCAGCCGAGTGGTTCTTGTGGGAGAACAACTCCATTTGGCTCACTAACTTCACACACCATCAGGCTTCCAAGCAGCTCTCAAGGAAACGCAGTTTTCACACTCTATGCTTAGTGCCCTTTGAGTGCATTATCTAGGAATGAACCTGGTAGAGCATCCCACACAAACGAATGCTCCACATGCGGGTTTCACATGCCACCAACTCCACATTCTCACGCAACTTCAGCGCCACAGCCGTTTTCAGATAGCCCTCAATGCAAAGGCTCTAGACGCAAATATTGGTGTGAGAGCTAATTCAATCAAGGAAACACTGCATGTTGGTGAAGGGCATATTGAAGAAGGATCAGCCGAGTGGTTCTTGTGGGAGAACAACTCCATTTGGCTCACTAACTTCACACACCATCAGGCTTCCAAGCAGCTCTCAAGGAAACTCAGTTTTCACACTCTATGCTTAGTGCCCTTTGAGTGCATTATCTAGGAATGAACCTGGTAGAGCATTCCACACAAACGAATGCGCCACATGCGGGTTTCACATGCCACCAACTCCACATTCTCACGCAACTTCAGCGCTACAGCCGTTTTCAGATAGCCCTCAATGCAAAGGCTCTAGACGCAAATATTGGTGTGAGAGCTAATTCAATCAAGGAAACACTGCATGTTGGTGAAGGGCATATTGAAGAAGGATCAGCCGAGTGGTTCTTGTGGGAGAACAACTCCATTTGGCTCACTAACTTCACACACCATCAGGCTTCCAAGCAGCTCTCAAGGAAACTCAGTTTTCACACTCTATGCTTAGTGCCTTTTGACTGCATTATCTAGGAATGAACCTGGTAGAGCATCCCACACAAACGAATGCTCCACATGCGGGTTTCACATGCCACCAACTCCACATTCTCACGCAACTTCAGCGCCACAGCCGTTTTCAGATAGCCCTCAATGCAAAGGCTCTAGACGCAAATATTGGTGTGAGAGCTAATTCAATCAAGGAAACACTGCATGTTGGTGAAGGGCATATTGAAGAAGGATCAGCCGAGTGGTTCTTGTGGGAGAACAACTCCATTTGGCTCACTAACTTCACACACCATCAGGCTTCCAAGCAGCTCTCAAGGAAACTCAGTTTTCACACTCTATGCTTAGTGCCCTTTGAGTGCATTATCTAGGAATGAACCTGGTAGAGCATCCCACACAAACGAATGCTCCACATGCGGGTTTCACATGCCACCAACTCCACATTCTCACGCAACTTCAGCGCCACAGCCGTTTTCAGATAGCCCTCAATGCAAAGGCTCTAGACGCAAATATTGGTGTGAGAGCTAATTCAATCAAGGAAACACTGCATGTTGGTGAAGGGCATATTGAAGAAGGATCAGCCGAGTGGTTCTTGTGGGAGAACAACTCCATTTGGCTCACTAACTTCACACACTATCAGGCTTCCAAGCAGCTCTCAAGGAAACTCAGTTTTCACACTCTATGCTTAGTGCCCTTTGAGTGCATTATCTAGGAATGAACCTGGTAGAGCATCCCACACAAACGAATGCTCCACATGCGGGTTTCACATGCCACCAACTCCACATTTTCACGCAACTTCAGCGCCACAGCCGTTTTCAGATAGCCCTCAATGCAAAGGCTCTAGACGCAAATATTGGTGTGAGAGCTAATTCAATCAAGGAAACACTGCATGTTGGTGAAGGGCATATTGAAGAAGGATCAGCCGAGTGGTTCTTGTGGGAGAACAACTCCATTTGGCTCACTAACTTCACACACCATCAGGCTTCCAAGCAGCTCTCAAGGAAACTCAGTTTTCACACTCTATGCTTAGTGCCCTTTGAGTGCATTATCTAGGAATGAACCTGGTAGAGCATCCCACACAAACGAATGCTCCACATGCGGGTTTCACATGCCACCAACTCCACATTCTCACGCAACTTCAGCGCCACAGCCGTTTTCAGATAGCCCTCAATGCAAAGGCTCTAGACGCAAATATTGGTGTGAGAGCTAATTCAATCAAGGAAACACTGCATGTTGGTGAAGGGCATATTGAAGAAGGATCAGCCGAGTGGTTCTTGTGGGAGAACAACTCCATTTGGCTCACAAACTTCACACACCATCAGGCTTCCAAGCAGCTCTCAAGGAAACTCAGTTTTCACACTCTATGCTTAGTGCCCTTTGAGTGCATTATCTAGGAATGAACCTGGTAGAGCATCCCACACAAACGAATGCGCCACATGCGGGTTTCACATGCCACCAACTCCACATTCACAGGCAACTTCAGCGCTACAGCCGTTTTCAGATAGCCCTCAATGCAAAGGCTCTAGACGCAAATATTGGTGTGAGAGCTAATTCAATCAAGGAAACACTGCATGTTGGTGAAGGGCATATTGAAGAAGGATCAGCCGAGTGGTTCTTGTGGGAGAACAACTCCATTTGGCTCACTAACTTCACACACCATCAGGCTTCCAAGCAGCTCTCAAGGACACTCAGTTTTCACACTCTATGCTTAGTGCCTTTTGAGTGCATTATCTAGGAATGAACCTGGTAGAGCATCCCACACAAACGAATGCTCCACATGCGGGTTTCACATGCCACCAACTCCACATTCTCACGCAACTTCAGCGCCACAGCCGTTTTCAGATAGCCCTCAATGCAAAGGCTCTAGACGCAAATATTTGTGTGAGAGCTAATTCAATCAAGGAAACACTGCATGTTGGTGAAGGGCATATTGAAGAAGGATCAGCCGAGTGGTTCTTGTGGGAGAACAACTCCATTTGGCTCACTAACTTCACACACCATCAGGCTTAAAAGCAGCTCTCAAGGAAACTCAGTTTTCACACTCTATGCTTAGTGCCCTTTGAGTACCTAGGACTGAAATGAAGCTTGGTGAGCATCCCACACAAACGAATGCTCCACATGCGGGTTTCACATGCCACCAACACCACATTCACAGGCAACTTCAGCGCCACAGCCGTTTTCAGATAGCCCTCAATGCCAAGGCTCTAGACGCAAATATTGGTGTGAGAGCTAATTCAATCAAGGAAACACTGCATGTTGGTGAAGGGCATATTGAAGAAGGATCAGCCGAGTGGTTCTTGTGGGAGAACAACTCCATTTGGCTCACTAACTTCACACACCATCAGGCTTCCAAGCAGCTCTCAAGGAAACGCAGTTTTCACACTCTATGCTTAGTGCCCTTTGAGTGCATTATCTAGGAATGAACCTGGTAGAGCATCCCACACAAACGAATGCTCCACATGCGGGTTTCACATGCCACCAACTCCACATTCTCACGCAACTTCAGCGCCACAGCCGTTTTCAGATAGCCCTCAATGCAAAGGCTCTAGACGCAAATATTGGTGTGAGAGCTAATTCAATCAAGGAAACACTGCATGTTGGTGAAGGGCATATTGAAGAAGGATCAGCCGAGTGGTTCTTGTGGGAGAACAACTCCATTTGGCTCACTAACTTCACACACCATCAGGCTTCCAAGCAGCTCTCAAGGAAACTCAGTTTTCACACTCTATGCTTAGTGCCCTTTGAGTGCATTATCTAGGAATGAACCTGGTAGAGCATTCCACACAAACGAATGCGCCACATGCGGGTTTCACATGCCACCAAGTCCACATTCACAGGCAACTTCAGCGCTACAGCCGTTTTCAGATAGCCCTCAAAGCAAAGGCTCTAGACGCAAATATTGGTGTGAGAGCTAATTCAATCAAGGAAACACTGCATGTTGGTGAAGGGCATATTGAAGAAGGATCAGCCGAGTGGTTCTTGTGGGAGAACAACTCCATTTGGCTCACTAACTTCACACACCATCAGGCTTCCAAGCAGCTCTCAAGGAAACTCAGTTTTCACACTCTATGCTTAGTGCCTTTTGACTGCATTATCTAGGAATGAACCTGGTAGAGCATCCCACACAAACGAATGCTCCACATGCGGGTTTCACATGCCACCAACTCCACATTCTCACGCAACTTCAGCGCCACAGCCGTTTTCAGATAGCCCTCAATGCAAAGGCTCTAGACGCAAATATTGGTGTGAGAGCTAATTCAATCAAGGAAACACTGCATGTTGGTGAAGGGCATATTGAAGAAGGATCAGCCGAGTGGTTCTTGTGGGAGAACAACTCCATTTGGCTCACTAACTTCACACACCATCAGGCTTCCAAGCAGCTCTCAAGGAAACTCAGTTTTCACACTCTATGCTTAGTGCCCTTTGAGTGCATTATCTAGGAATGAACCTGGTAGAGCATCCCACACAAACGAATGCTCCACATGCGGGTTTCACATGCCACCAACTCCACATTCTCACGCAACTTCAGCGCCACAGCCGTTTTCAGATAGCCCTCAATGCAAAGGCTCTAGACGCAAATATTGGTGTGAGAGCTAATTCAATCAAGGAAACACTGCATGTTGGTGAAGGGCATATTGAAGAAGGATCAGCCGAGTGGTTCTTGTGGGAGAACAACTCCATTTGGCTCACTAACTTCACACACTATCAGGCTTCCAAGCAGCTCTCAAGGAAACTCAGTTTTCACACTCTATGCTTAGTGCCCTTTGAGTGCATTATCTAGGAATGAACCTGGTAGAGCATCCCACACAAACGAATGCTCCACATGCGGGTTTCACATGCCACCAACTCCACATTTTCACGCAACTTCAGCGCCACAGCCGTTTTCAGATAGCCCTCAATGCAAAGGCTCTAGACGCAAATATTGGTGTGAGAGCTAATTCAATCAAGGAAACACTGCATGTTGGTGAAGGGCATATTGAAGAAGGATCAGCCGAGTGGTTCTTGTGGGAGAACAACTCCATTTGGCTCACTAACTTCACACACCATCAGGCTTCCAAGCAGCTCTCAAGGAAACTCAGTTTTCACACTCTAGGCTTAGTGCCCTTTGAGTACCTAGGACTGAAATGAAGCTTGGTGAGCATCCCACACAAACGAATGCTCCACATGCGGGTTTCACATGCCACCAACACCACATTCACAGGCAACTTCAGCGCCACAGCCGTTTTCAGATAGCCCTCAATGCCAAGGCTCTAGACGCAAATATTGGTGTGAGAGCTAATTCAATCAAGGAAACACTGCATGTTGGTGAAGGGCATATTGAAGAAGGATCAGCCGAGTGGTTCTTGTGGGAGAACAACTCCATTTGGCTCACTAACTTCACACACCATCAGGCTTCCAAGCAGCTCTCAAGGAAACTCAGTTTTCACACTCTATGCTTAGTGCCCTTTGAGTACCTAGGACTGAAATGAAGCTTGGTGAGCATCCCACACAAACGAATGCTCCACATGCGGGTTTCACATGCCACCAACTCCACATTCACAGACAACTTCAGCGCCACAGCCGTTTTCAGATAGCCCTCAATGCAAAGGCTCTAGACGCAAATATTTGTGTGAGAGCTAATTCAATCAAGAAAACACTGCATGTTGGTGAAGGGCATATTGAGGAAGCATCAGCCAAGTGGTTCTTGTGGGAGAACAACTCCATTTGGCTCACTAACTTCACACACCATCAGGCTTAAAAGCAGCTCTCAAGGAAACTCAGTTTTCACACTCTATGCTTAGTGCCCTTTGAGTGCATTATCTAGGAATGAACCTGGTAGAGCATCCCACACAAACGAATGCTCCACATGCGGGTTTCACATGCCACCAACTCCACATTCTCACGCAACTTCAGCGCCACAGCCGTTTTCAGATAGCCCTCAATGCAAAGGCTCTAGACGCAAATATTTGTATGAGAGCTAATTCAATCAAGGAAACACTTCATGTTGGTGAAGGGCATATTGAAGAAGGATCAGCCGAGTGGTTCTTGTGGGAGAACAACTCCATTTGGCTCACTAACTTCACACACCATCAGGCTTCCAGGCAGCTCTCAAGGAAACTCAGTTTTCACACTCTATGCTTAGTGCCTTTTGAGTGCATTATCTAGGAATGAACCTGGTAGAGCATTCCACACAAACGAATGCGCCACATGCGGGTTTCACATGCCACCAACTCCACATTCACAGGCAACTTCAGCGCTACAGCCGTTTTCAGATAGCCCTCAATGCAAAGGCTCTAGACGCAAATATTGGTGTGAGAGCTAATTCAATCAAGGAAACACTGCATGTTGGTGAAGGGCATATTGAAGAAGGATCAGCCAAGTGGTTCTTGTGGGAGAACAACTCCATTTGGCTCACTAACTTCACACACCATCAGGCTTCCAAGCAGCTCTCAAGGAAACTCAGTTTTCACACTCTATGCTTAGTGCCCTTTGAGTGCATTATCTAGGAATGAACCTGGTAGAGCATCCCACACAAACGAATGCTCCACATGCGGGTTTCACATGCCACCAACTCCACATTCTCACGCAACTTCAGCGCCACAGCCGTTTTCAGATAGCCCTCAATGCAAAGGCTCTAGACGCAAATATTGGTGTGAGAGCTAATTCAATCAAGGAAACACTGCATGTTGGTGAAGGGCATATTGAAGAAGGATCAGCCGAGTGGTTCTTGTGGGAGAACAACTCCATTTGGCTCACTAACTTCACACACCATCAGGCTTCCAAGCAGCTCTCAAGGAAACTCAGTTTTCACACTCTATGCTTAGTGCCCTTTGAGTGCATTATCTAGGAATGAACCTGGTAGAGCATCCCACACAAACGAATGCTCCACATGCGGGTTTCACATGCCACCAACTCCACATTCTCACGCAACTTCAGCGCCACAGCCGTTTTCAGATAGCCCTCAATGCAAAGGCTCTAGACGCAAATATTTGTGTGAGAGCTAATTCAATCAAGAAAACACTGCATGTTGGTGAAGGGCATATTGATGAAGCATCAGCCGAGTGGTTCTTGTGGGAGAACAACTGCATTTGGCTCACTAACTTCACACACCATCAGGCTTCCAAGCAGCTCTCAAGGAAACTCAGTTTTCACACTCTATGCTTAGTGCCCTTTGAGTGCATTATCTAGGAATGAACCTGGTAGAGCATCCCACACAAACGAATGCTCCACATGCGGGTTTCACATGCCATCAACTCCACATTCACAGGCAACTTCAGCGCCACAGCCGTTTTCAGATAGCCCTCAATGCCAAGGCTCTAGACGCAAATATTGGTGTGAGAGCTAATTCAATCAAGGAAACACTGCATGTTGGTGAAGGGCATATTGAAGAAGGATCAGCCGAGTGGTTCTTGTGGGAGAACAACTCCATTTGGCTCACTAACTTCACACACCATCAGGCTTCCAAGCAGCTCTCAAGGAAACTCAGTTTTCACACTCTATGCTTAGTGCCCTTTGAGTACCTAGGACTGAAATGAAGCTTGGTGAGCATCCCACACAAACGAATGCTCCACATGCGGGTTTCACATGCCACCAACTCCACATTCACAGACAACTTCAGCGCTACAGCCGTTTTCAGATAGCCCTCAATGCAAAGGCTCTAGACGCAAATATTGGTGTGAGAGCTAATTCAATCAAGGAAACACTGCATGTTGGTGAAGGGCATATTGAAGAAGGATCAGCCAAGTGGTTCTTGTGGGAGAACAACTCCATTTGGCTCACTAACTTCACACACCATCAGGCTTCCAAGCAGCTCTCAAGGAAACTCAGTTTTCACACTCTATGCTTAGTGCCCTTTGAGTGCATTATCTAGGAATGAACCTGGTAGAGCATCCCACACAAACGAATGCTCCACATGCGGGTTTCACATGCCACCAACTCCACATTCTCACGCAACTTCAGCGCCACAGCCGTTTTCAGATAGCCCTCAATGCAAAGGCTCTAGACGCAAATATTGGTGTGAGAGCTAATTCAATCAAGGAAACACTGCATGTTGGTGAAGGGCATATTGAAGAAGGATCAGCCGAGTGGTTCTTGTGGGAGAACAACTCCATTTGGCTCACTAACTTCACACACCATCAGGCTTCCAAGCAGCTCTCAAGGAAACTCAGTTTTCACACTCTATGCTTAGTGCCCTTTGAGTGCATTATCTAGGAATGAACCTGGTAGAGCATCCCACACAAACGAATGCTCCACATGCGGGTTTCACATGCCACCAACTCCACATTCACAGGCAACTTCAGCGCCACAGCCGTTTTCAGATAGCCCTCAATGCAAAGGCTCTAGACGCAAATATTGGTGTGAGAGCGAATTCAATCAAGGAAACACTGCATGTTGGTGAAGGGCATATTGAAGAAGGATCAGCCGAGTGGTTCTTGTGGGAGAACAACTCCATTTGGCTCACTAACTTCACACACCATCAGGCTTCCAAGCAGCTCTCAAGGAAACTCAGTTTTCACACTCTATGCTTAGTGCCCTTTGAGTGTATTATCGAGGAATGAACCTGGTAGAGCATCCCACACAAACGAATGCGCCACATGCGGGTTTGACATGTAACCAACTCCACATTCACAGGCAACTTCAGCGCTACAGCTGTTTTCAGATAGCCCTCAATGCAAAGGCTCTAGATGCAAATATTGGTGTGAGAGCTAATTCAATCAAGGAAACACTGCATGTTGGTGAAGGGCATATTGAGGAAGGATCAGCCGAGTGGTTCTTGTGGGAGAACAACTCCATTTGGCTCACTAACTTCACACACCATCAGGCTTCCAAGCAGCTCTCAAGGAAACTCAGTTTTCACACTCTATGCTTAGTGCCCTTTGAGAACCTAGGACTGAAATGAAGCTTGGTGAGCATCCCACACAAACGAATGCTCCACATGCGGGTTTCACATGCCACCAACTCCACATTCTCACGCAACTTCAGCGCCACAGCCGTTTTCACATAGCCCTCAATGCAAAGGCTCTAGACGCAAATATTGGTGTGAGAGCTAATTCAATCAAGGAAACACTGCATGTTGGTGAAGGGCATATTGAGGAAGCATCAGCCGAGTGGTTCTTGTGGGAGAACAACTCCATTTGGCTCACTAACTTCACACACCATCAGGCTTCCAAGCAGCTCTCAAGGAAACTCAGTTTTCACACTCTATGCTTAGTGCCCTTTGAGTGCATTATCTAGGAATGAACCTGGTAGAGCATCCCACACAAACGAATGCTCCACATGCGGGTTTCACATGCCACCAACTCCACATTCACAGGCAACTTCAGCGCCACAGCCGTTTTCAGATAGCCCTCAATGCAAAGGCTCTAGACGCAAATATTGGTGTGAGAGCTAATTCAATCAAGGAAACACTGCATGTTGGTGAAGGGCATATTGAAGAAGGATCAGCAGAGTGGTTCTTGTGGGAGAACAACTCCATTTGGCTCACTAACTTCACACACCATCAGGCTTCCAAGCAGCTCTCAAGGAAACTCAGTTTTCACACTCTATGCTTAGTGCCCTTTGAGTGCATTATCTAGGAATGAACCTGGTAGAGCATCCCACACAAACGAATGCTCCACATGCGGGTTTCACATGCCACCAACTCCACATTCTCACGCAACTTCAGCGCCACAGCCGTTTTCAGATAGCCCTCAATGCAAAGGCTCTAGACGCAAATATTGGTGTGAGAGCTAATTCAATCAAGGAAACACTGCATGTTGGTGAAGGGCATATTGAGGAAGGATCAGCCGAGTGGTTCTTGTGGGAGAACAACTCCATTTGGCTCACTAACTTCACACACCATCAGGCTTCCAAGCAGCTCTCAAGGAAACTCAGTTTTCACACTCTATGCTTAGTGCCCTTTGAGAACCTAGGACTGAAATGAAGCTTGGTGAGCATCCCACACAAACGAATGCTCCACATGCGGGTTTCACATGCCACCAACTCCACATTCTCACGCAACTTCAGCGCCACAGCCGTTTTCAGATAGCCCTCAATGCAAAGGCTCTAGACGCAAATATTGGTGTGAGAGCTAATTCAATCAAGGAAACACTGCATGTTGGTGAAGGGCATATTGAGGAAGCATCAGCCGAGTGGTTCTTGTGGGAGAACAACTCCATTTGGCTCACTAACTTCACACACCATCAGGCTTCCAAGCAGCTCTCAAGGAAACTCAGTTTTCACACTCTATGCTTAGTGCCCTTTGAGTGCATTATCTAGGAATGAACCTGGTAGAGCATCCCACACAAACGAATGCTCCACATGCGGGTTTCACATGCCACCAACTCCACATTCACAGGCAACTTCAGCGCCACAGCCGTTTTCAGATAGCCCTCAATGCAAAGGCTCTAGACACAAATATTGGTGTGAGAGCTAATTCAATCAAGGAAACACTGCATGTTGGTGAAGGGCATATTGAAGAAGGATCAGCCGAGTGGTTCTTGTGGGAGAACAACTCCATTTTGCTCACTAACTTCACACACCATCAGGCTTCCAAGCAGCTCTCAAGGAAACTCAGTTTTCACACTCAATGCTTAGTGCCCTTTGAGTGCCTAGGACTGAAATGAAGCTTGGTGAGCATCCCACACAAACGAATGCTCCACATGCGGGTTTCACATGCCACCAACTCCACATTGACAGGCAACTTCAGCGCCACAGCCGTTTTCAGATAGCCCTCAATGCAAAGGCTCTAGACGCAAATATTTGTGTGAGAGCTAATTCAATCAAGAAAACACTGCATGTTGGTGAAGGGCATATTGAGGAAGCATCAGTCGAGTGGTTCTTGTGGGAGAACAACTCCATTTGGCTCACTAACTTCACACACCATCAGGCTTCCAAGCAGCTCTCAAGGAAACTCAGTTTTCACACTCTATGCTTAGTGCCCTTTGAGTGCATTATCTAGGAATGAACCTGGTAGAGCATCCCACACAAACGAATGCTCCACATGCGGGTTTCACATGCCACCAACTCCACATTTTCACGCAACTTCAGCGCCACAGCCGTTTTCAGATAGCCCTCAATGCAAAGGCTCTAGACGCAAATATTGGTGTGAGAGCTAATTCAATCAAGGAAACACTGCATGTTGGTGAAGGGCATATTGAAGAAGGATCAGCCGAGTGGTTCTTGTGGGAGAACAACTCCATTTTGCTCACTAACTTCACACACCATCAGGCTTCCAAGCAGCTCTCAAGGAAACTCAGTTTTCACACTCTATGCTTAGTGCCCTTTGAGTGCATTATCTAGGAATGAACCTGGTAGAGCATCCCACACAAACGAATGCTCCACATGCGGGTTTCACATGCCACCAACTCCACATTCTCACGCAACTTCAGCGCCACAGCCGTTTTCAGATAGCCCTCAATGCAAAGGCTCTAGACGCAAATATTGGTGTGAGAGCTAATTCAATCAAGGAAATACTGCATGTTGGTGAAGGGCATATTGAAGAAGGATCAGCCGAGTGGTTCTTGTGGGAGAACAACTCCATTTGGCTCACTAACTTCACACACCATCAGGCTTCCAAGCAGCTCTCAAGGAAACTCAGTTTTCACACTCTATGCTTAGTGCCCTTTGAGTACCTAGGACTGAAATGAAGCTTGGTGAGCATCCCACACAAACGAATGCTCCACATGCGGGTTTCACATGCCACCAACTCCACATTCACAGACAACTTCAGCGCTACAGCCGTTTTCAGATAGCCCTCAATGCAAAGGCTCTAGACGCAAATATTGGTGTGAGAGCTAATTCAATCAAGGAAACACTGCATGTTGGTGAAGGGCATATTGAAGAAGGATCAGCCAAGTGGTTCTTGTGGGAGAACAACTCCATTTGGCTCACTAACTTCACACACCATCAGGCTTCCAAGCAGCTCTCAAGGAAACTCAGTTTTCACACTCTATGCTTAGTGCCCTTTGAGTGCATTATCTAGGAATGAACCTGGTAGAGCATCCCACACAAACGAATGCTCCACATGCGGGTTTCACATGCCACCAACTCCACATTCTCACGCAACTTCAGCGCCACAGCCGTTTTCAGATAGCCCTCAATGCAAAGGCTCTAGACGCAAATATTGGTGTGAGAGCTAATTCAATCAAGGAAACACTGCATGTTGGTGAAGGGCATATTGAAGAAGGATCAGCCGAGTGGTTCTTGTGGGAGAACAACTCCATTTGGCTCACTAACTTCACACACCATCAGGCTTCCAAGCAGCTCTCAAGGAAACTCAGTTTTCACACTCTATGCTTAGTGCCCTTTGAGTGCATTATCTAGGAATGAACCTGGTAGAGCATCCCACACAAACGAATGCTCCACATGCGGGTTTCACATGCCACCAACTCCACATTCACAGGCAACTTCAGCGCCACAGCCGTTTTCAGATAGCCCTCAATGCAAAGGCTCTAGACGCAAATATTGGTGTGAGAGCGAATTCAATCAAGGAAACACTGCATGTTGGTGAAGGGCATATTGAAGAAGGATCAGCCGAGTGGTTCTTGTGGGAGAACAACTCCATTTGGCTCACTAACTTCACACACCATCAGGCTTCCAAGCAGCTCTCAAGGAAACTCAGTTTTCACACTCTATGCTTAGTGCCCTTTGAGTGTATTATCGAGGAATGAACCTGGTAGAGCATCCCACACAAACGAATGCGCCACATGCGGGTTTGACATGTAACCAACTCCACATTCACAGGCAACTTCAGCGCTACAGCTGTTTTCAGATAGCCCTCAATGCAAAGGCTCTAGATGCAAATATTGGTGTGAGAGCTAATTCAATCAAGGAAACACTGCATGTTGGTGAAGGGCATATTGAGGAAGGATCAGCCGAGTGGTTCTTGTGGGAGAACAACTCCATTTGGCTCACTAACTTCACACACCATCAGGCTTCCAAGCAGCTCTCAAGGAAACTCAGTTTTCACACTCTATGCTTAGTGCCCTTTGAGAACCTAGGACTGAAATGAAGCTTGGTGAGCATCCCACACAAACGAATGCTCCACATGCGGGTTTCACATGCCACCAACTCCACATTCTCACGCAACTTCAGCGCCACAGCCGTTTTCACATAGCCCTCAATGCAAAGGCTCTAGACGCAAATATTGGTGTGAGAGCTAATTCAATCAAGGAAACACTGCATGTTGGTGAAGGGCATATTGAGGAAGCATCAGCCGAGTGGTTCTTGTGGGAGAACAACTCCATTTGGCTCACTAACTTCACACACCATCAGGCTTCCAAGCAGCTCTCAAGGAAACTCAGTTTTCACACTCTATGCTTAGTGCCCTTTGAGTGCATTATCTAGGAATGAACCTGGTAGAGCATCCCACACAAACGAATGCTCCACATGCGGGTTTCACATGCCACCAACTCCACATTCACAGGCAACTTCAGCGCCACAGCCGTTTTCAGATAGCCCTCAATGCAAAGGCTCTAGACGCAAATATTGGTGTGAGAGCTAATTCAATCAAGGAAACACTGCATGTTGGTGAAGGGCATATTGAAGAAGGATCAGCAGAGTGGTTCTTGTGGGAGAACAACTCCATTTGGCTCACTAACTTCACACACCATCAGGCTTCCAAGCAGCTCTCAAGGAAACTCAGTTTTCACACTCTATGCTTAGTGCCCTTTGAGTGCATTATCTAGGAATGAACCTGGTAGAGCATCCCACACAAACGAATGCTCCACATGCGGGTTTCACATGCCACCAACTCCACATTCTCACGCAACTTCAGCGCCACAGCCGTTTTCAGATAGCCCTCAATGCAAAGGCTCTAGACGCAAATATTGGTGTGAGAGCTAATTCAATCAAGGAAACACTGCATGTTGGTGAAGGGCATATTGAGGAAGGATCAGCCGAGTGGTTCTTGTGGGAGAACAACTCCATTTGGCTCACTAACTTCACACACCATCAGGCTTCCAAGCAGCTCTCAAGGAAACTCAGTTTTCACACTCTATGCTTAGTGCCCTTTGAGAACCTAGGACTGAAATGAAGCTTGGTGAGCATCCCACACAAACGAATGCTCCACATGCGGGTTTCACATGCCACCAACTCCACATTCTCACGCAACTTCAGCGCCACAGCCGTTTTCAGATAGCCCTCAATGCAAAGGCTCTAGACGCAAATATTGGTGTGAGAGCTAATTCAATCAAGGAAACACTGCATGTTGGTGAAGGGCATATTGAGGAAGCATCAGCCGAGTGGTTCTTGTGGGAGAACAACTCCATTTGGCTCACTAACTTCACACACCATCAGGCTTCCAAGCAGCTCTCAAGGAAACTCAGTTTTCACACTCTATGCTTAGTGCCCTTTGAGTGCATTATCTAGGAATGAACCTGGTAGAGCATCCCACACAAACGAATGCTCCACATGCGGGTTTCACATGCCACCAACTCCACATTCACAGGCAACTTCAGCGCCACAGCCGTTTTCAGATAGCCCTCAATGCAAAGGCTCTAGACACAAATATTGGTGTGAGAGCTAATTCAATCAAGGAAACACTGCATGTTGGTGAAGGGCATATTGAAGAAGGATCAGCCGAGTGGTTCTTGTGGGAGAACAACTCCATTTTGCTCACTAACTTCACACACCATCAGGCTTCCAAGCAGCTCTCAAGGAAACTCAGTTTTCACACTCAATGCTTAGTGCCCTTTGAGTGCCTAGGACTGAAATGAAGCTTGGTGAGCATCCCACACAAACGAATGCTCCACATGCGGGTTTCACATGCCACCAACTCCACATTGACAGGCAACTTCAGCGCCACAGCCGTTTTCAGATAGCCCTCAATGCAAAGGCTCTAGACGCAAATATTTGTGTGAGAGCTAATTCAATCAAGAAAACACTGCATGTTGGTGAAGGGCATATTGAGGAAGCATCAGTCGAGTGGTTCTTGTGGGAGAACAACTCCATTTGGCTCACTAACTTCACACACCATCAGGCTTCCAAGCAGCTCTCAAGGAAACTCAGTTTTCACACTCTATGCTTAGTGCCCTTTGAGTGCATTATCTAGGAATGAACCTGGTAGAGCATCCCACACAAACGAATGCTCCACATGCGGGTTTCACATGCCACCAACTCCACATTTTCACGCAACTTCAGCGCCACAGCCGTTTTCAGATAGCCCTCAATGCAAAGGCTCTAGACGCAAATATTGGTGTGAGAGCTAATTCAATCAAGGAAACACTGCATGTTGGTGAAGGGCATATTGAAGAAGGATCAGCCGAGTGGTTCTTGTGGGAGAACAACTCCATTTTGCTCACTAACTTCACACACCATCAGGCTTCCAAGCAGCTCTCAAGGAAACTCAGTTTTCACACTCTATGCTTAGTGCCCTTTGAGTGCATTATCTAGGAATGAACCTGGTAGAGCATCCCACACAAACGAATGCTCCACATGCGGGTTTCACATGCCACCAACTCCACATTCTCACGCAACTTCAGCGCCACAGCCGTTTTCAGATAGCCCTCAATGCAAAGGCTCTAGACGCAAATATTGGTGTGAGAGCTAATTCAATCAAGGAAATACTGCATGTTGGTGAAGGGCATATTGAAGAAGGATCAGCCGAGTGGTTCTTGTGGGAGAAAAACTCCATTTGGCTCACTAACTTCACACACCATCAGGCTTCCAAGCAGCTCTCAAGGAAACTCAGTTTTCACACTCTATGCTTAGTGCCCTTTGAGTGTATTATCGAGGAATGAACCTGGTAGAGCATCCCACACAAACGAATGCGCCACATGCGGGTTTGACATGCCACCAACTCCACATTCACAGGCAACTTCAGCGCTACAGCCGTTTTCAGATAGCCCTCAATGCAAAGGCTCTAGACGCAAATATTGGTGTGAGAGCTAATTCAATCAAGGAAACACTGCATGTTGGTGAAGGGCATATTGAAGAAGGATCAGCCGAGTGGTTCTTGTGGGAGAACAACTCCATTTGGCTCACTAACTTCACACACCATCAGGCTTCCAAGCAGCTCTCAAGGAAACTCAGTTTTCACACTCTATGCTTAGTGCCCTTTGAGAACCTAGGACTGAAATGAAGCTTGGTGAGCATCCCACACAAACGAATGCTCCACATGCGGGTTTCACATGCCACCAACTCCACATTCTCACGCAACTTCAGCGCCACAGCCGTTTTCAGATAGCCCTCAATGCAAAGGCTCTAGACGCAAATATTGGTGTGAGAGCGAATTCAATCAAGGAAACACTGCATGTTGGTGAAGGGCATATTGAGGAAGCATCAGCCGAGTGGTTCTTGTGGGAGAACAACTCCATTTGGCTCACTAACTTCACACACCATCAGGCTTCCAAGCAGCTCTCAAGGAAACTCAGTTTTCACACTCTATGCTTAGTGCCCTTTGAGTGTATTATCGAGGAATGAACCTGGTAGAGCATCCCACACAAACGAATGCGCCACATGCGGGTTTGACATGCCACCAACTCCACATTCACAGACAACTTCAGCGCCACAGCCGTTTTCAGATAGCCCTCAATGCAAAGGCTCTAGACGCAAATATTGGTGTGAGAGCTAATTCAATCAAGGAAACACTGCATGTTGGTGAAGGGCATATTGAAGAAGGATCGGAACTGTGGTTCTTGTGGGAGAACAACTCCATTTGGCTCACTAACTTCACACACCATCAGGCTTCCAAGCAGCTCTCAAGGAAACTCAGTTTTCACACTCTATGCTTAGTGCCTTTTGAGTGCATTGTCTAGGAATGAACCTGGTAGAGCATCCCACACAAACGAATGCTCCACATGCGGGTTTCACATGCCACCAACTCCACATTCTCACGCAACTTCAGCGCCACAGCCGTTTTCAGATAGCCCTCAATGCAAAGGCTCTAGACGCAAATATTGGTGTGAGAGCGAATTCAATCAAGGAAACACTGCATGTTGGTGAAGGGCATATTGAAGAAGGATCTGCCGAGTGGTTCTTGTGGGAGAACAACTCCATTTGGCTCACTAACTTCACACACCATCAGGCTTCCAAGCAGCTCTCAAGGAAACTCAGTTTTCACACTCTATGCTTAGTGCCCTTTGAGTGCATTATCTAGGAATGAACCTGGTAGAGCATCCCACACAAACGAATGCTCCACATGCGGGTTTCACATGCCATCAACTCCACATTCACAGGCAACTTCAGCGCTACAGCCGTTTTCAGATAGCCCTCAATGCAAAGGCTCTAGACGCAAATATTGGTGTGAGAGCTAATTCAATCAAGAAAACACTGCATGTTGGTGAAGGGCATATTGAAGAAGCATCAGCCGAGTGGTTCTTGTGGGAGAACAACTCCATTTGGCTCACTAACTTCACACACCATCAGGCTTCCAAGCAGCTCTCAAGGAAACTCAGTTTTCACACTCAATGCTTAGTGCCCTTTGAGTGCCTAGGACTGAAATGAAGCTTGGTCAGCATCCCACACAAACGAATGCTCCACATGCGGGTTTCACATGCCACCAACTCCACATTCACAGGCAACTTCAGCGCCACAGCCGTTTTCAGATAGCCCTCAATGCAAAGGCTCTAGACGCAAATATTTGTGTGGGAGCTAATTCAATCAAGAAAACACTGCATGTTGGTGAAGGGCATATTGAAGAAGCATCAGCCGAGTGGTTCTTGTGGGAGAACAACTCCATTTGGCTCACTAACTTCACACACCATCAGGCTTCCAAGCAGCTCTCAAGGAAACTCAGTTTTCACACTCTATGCTTAGTGCCCTTTGAGTGCATTATCTAGGAATGAACCTGGTAGAGCATCCCACACAAACGAATGCTGCACATGCGGGTTTCACATGCCACCAACTCCACATTTTCACGCAACTTCAGCGCCACAGCCGTTTTCAGATAGCCCTCAATGCAAAGGCTCTAGATGCAAATATTGGTGTGAGAGATAATTCAATCAAGGAAGCACTGCATGTTGGTGAAGGGCATATTGAAGAAGGATCGCCGAGGGGTTCTTTCGGGAGAACAACTCCATTTGGCTCACTAACTTCACACACCATCAGGCTTCCAAGCAGCTCTCAAGGAAACTCAGTTTTCACACTCTATGCTTAGTGCCCTTTGAGTGCCTAGGACTGAAATGAAGCTTGGTGAGCATCCCACACAAACGAATGCTCCACATGCGGGTTTCACATGCCACCAACTCCACATTCACAGGCAACTTCAGCCCCACAGCCGTTTTCAGATAGCCCTCAATGCAAAGGCTCTAGACGCAAATATTGGTGTGAGAGCTAATTCAATCAAGGAAACACTGCATGTTGGTGAAGGGCATATTGAAGAAGGATAAGCCGAGTGGTTTTTTGTGGGAGAACAACTCCATTTGGCTCACTAACTTCACACACCATCAGGCTTCCAAGCAGCTCTCAAGGAAACTCAGTTTTCACACTCTATGCTTAGTGCCCTTTGAGTACCTAGGACTGAAATGAAGCTTGGTGAGCATCCCACACAAACGAATGCTCCACATGCGGGTTTCACATGCCACCAACTCCACATTCTCACGCAACTTCAGCGCCACAGCCGTTTTCAGATAGCCCTCAATGCAAAGGCTCTAGACGAAAATATTGGTGTGAGAGCGAATTCAATCAAGGAAACACTGCATGTTGGTGAAGGGCATATTGAGGAAGCATCAGCCGAGTGGTTCTTGTGGGAGAACAACTCCATTTGGCTCACTAACTTCACACACCATCAGGCTTCCAAGCAGCTCTCAAGGAAACTCAGTTTTCACACTCTATGCTTAGTGCCCTTTGAGTGCATTATCTAGGAATGAACCTGGTAGAGCATCCCACACAAACGAATGCTCCACATGCGGGTTTCACATGCCACCAACTCCACATTCACAGGCAACTTCAGCGCCACAGCCGTTTTCAGATAGCCCTCAATGCAAAGGCTCTAGACGCAAATATTGGTGTGAGAGCTAATTCAATCAAGGAAACACTGCATGTTGGTGAAGGGCATATTGAAGAAGGATCGGCCGAGTGGTTCTTGTGGGAGAACAACTCCATTTGGCTCACTAACTTCACACACCATCAGGCTTCCAAGCAGCTCTCAAGGAAACTCAGTTTTCACACTCTATGCTTAGTGCCCTTTGAGTGCATTATCTAGGAATGAACCTGGTAGAGCATCCCACACAAACGAATGCTCCACATGCGGGTTTCACATGCCACCAACTCCACATTCTCATGCAACTTCAGCGCCACAGCCGTTTTCAGATAGCCCTCAATGCAAAGGCTCTAGACGCAAATAGTGGTGTGAGAGCTAATTCAATCAAGGAAACACTGCATGTTGGTGAAGGGCATATTGAAGAAGGATCAGCCGAGTGGTTCTTGTGGGAGAACAACTCCATTTGGCTCACTAACTTCACACACCATCAGGCTTCCAAGCAGTTCTCAAGGAAACTCAGTTTTCACACTCTATGCTTAGTGCCCTTTGAGTGCATTATCTAGGAATGAACCTGGTAGAGCATCCCACACAAACGAATGCTCCACATGCGGGTTTCACATGCCACCAACTCCACATTCACAGGCAACTTCAGCGCTACAGCCATTTTCAGATAGCCCTCAATGCAAAGGCTCTAGATGCAAATATTGGTGTGAGAGCTAATTCAATCAAGGAAACACTGCATGTTGGTGAAGGGCATATTGAAGAAGGATCAGCCGAGTGGTTCTTGTGGGAGAACAACTCCATTTGGCTCACTAACTTCACACACCATCAGGCTTCCAAGCAGCTCTCAAGGAAACTCAGTTTTCACACTCTATGCTTAGTGCCTTTTGAGTGCATTATCTAGGAATGAACCTGGTAGAGCATCCCACACAAACGAATGCTCCACATGCGGGTTTCACATGCCACCAACTCCACATTCACAGGCAACTTCAGCGCCACAGCCGTTTTCAGATAGCCCTCAATGCAAAGGCTCTAGACGCAAATATTGGTGTGAGAGCTAATTCAATCAAGGAAACACTGCATGTTGGTGAAGGGCATATTGAAGAAGGATCAGCCGAGTGGTTCTTGTGGGAGAACAACTCCATTTGGCTCACTAACTTCACACACCATCAGGCTTCCAAGCAGCTCTCAAGGAAACTCAGTTTTCACACTCAATGCTTAGTGCCCTTTGAGTGCCTAGGACTGAAATGAAGCTTGGTCAGCATCCCACACAAACGAATGCTCCACATGCGGGTTTCACATGCCACCAACTCCACATTCACAGGCAACTTCAGCGCCACAGCCGTTTTCAGATAGCCCTCAATGCAAAGGCTCTAGACGCAAATATTGGTGTGAGAGCTAATTCAATCAAGGAAACACTGCATGTTGGTGAAGGGCATATTGAAGAAGGATCAGCCGAGTGGTTCTTGTGGGAGAACAACTGCATTTGACTCATTAACTTCGCACACCATCAGGCTTCCAAGCAGCTCTCAAGGAAACTCAGTTTTCACACTCTATGCTTAGTGCCCTTTGAGTGCATTATCTAGGAATGAACCTGGTAGAGCATCCCACACAAACGAATGCTCCACATGCGGGTTTCACATGCCACCAACTCCACATTCACAGGCAACTTCAGCGCCACAGCCGTTTTCAGATAGCCCTCAATGCAAAGGATCTAGACGCAAATATTGGTGTGAGAGATAATTCAATCAAGGAAGCACTGCATGTTGGTCAAGGGCATATTGAAGAAGGATCAGCCGAGTGGTTCTTGTGGGAGAACAACTCCATTTGGCTCACTAACTTCACACACCATCAGGCTTCCAAGCAGCTCTCAAGGAAACTCAATTTTCACACTCTATGCTTAGTGCCCTTTGAGTACCTAGGACTGAAATGAAGCTTGGTCAGCATCCCACACAAACGAATGCTCCACATGCGGGTTTCACATGCCAACAACTCCACATTCACAGGCAACTTCAGCGCCACAGCCGTTTTCAGATAGCCCTCAATGCAAAGGCTCTAGACGCAAATATTGGTGTGAGAGATAATTCAATCAAGGAAGCACTGCATGTTGGTCAAGGGCATATTGAAGAAGGATCAGCCGAGTGGTTCTTGTGGGAGAACAACTCCATTTGGCTCACTAACTTCACACACCATCAGGCTTCCAAGCAGCTCTCAAGGAAACTCAGTTTTCACACTCTATGCTTAGTGCCCTTTGAGTACCTAGGACTGAAATGAAGCTTGGTGAGCATCCCACACAAACGAATGCTCCACATGCGGGTTTCACATGCCACCAACTCCACATTCACAGGCAACTTCAGCGCCACAGCCGTTTTCAGATAGCCCTCAATGCAAAGGCTCTAGACGCAAATATTGGTGTGAGAGCTAATTCAATCAAGGAAACACTGCATGTTGGTGAAGGGCATATTGAAGAAGGATCAGCCGAGTGGTTCTTGTGGGAGAACAACTGCATTTGACTCATTAACTTCGCACACCATCAGGCTTCCAAGCAGCTCTCAAGGAAACTCAGTTTTCACACTCTATGCTTAGTGCCCTTTGAGTGCATTATCTAGGAATGAACCTGGTAGAGCATCCCACACAAACGAATGCTCCACATGCGGGTTTCACATGCCACCAACTCCACATTCTCACGCAACTTCAGCGCCACAGCCGTTTTCAGATAGCCCTCAATGCAAAGGCTCTAGACGCAAATATTGGTGTGAGAGCTAATTCAATCAAGGAAACACTGCATGTTGGTGAAGGGCATATTGAAGAAGGATCAGCCGAGTGGTTCTTGTGGGAGAACAACTCCATTTGGCTCACTAACTTCACACACCATCAGGCTTAAAAGCAGCTCTCAAGGAAACTCAGTTTTCACACTCTATGCTTAGTGCCCTTTGAGTACCTAGGACTGAAATGAAGCTTGGTGAGCATCCCACACAAACGAATGCTCCACATGCGGGTTTCACATGCCACCAACACCACATTCACAGGCAACTTCAGCGCCACAGCCGTTTTCAGATAGCCCTCAATGCCAAGGCTCTAGACGCAAATATTGGTGTGAGAGCTAATTCAATCAAGGAAACACTGCATGTTGGTGAAGGGCATATTGAAGAAGGATCAGCCGAGTGGTTCTTGTGGGAGAACAACTCCATTTGGCTCACTAACTTCACACACCATCAGGCTTCCAAGCAGCTCTCAAGGAAACGCAGTTTTCACACTCTATGCTTAGTGCCCTTTGAGTGCATTATCTAGGAATGAACCTGGTAGAGCATCCCACACAAACGAATGCTCCACATGCGGGTTTCACATGCCACCAACTCCACATTCTCACGCAACTTCAGCGCCACAGCCGTTTTCAGATAGCCCTCAATGCAAAGGCTCTAGACGCAAATATTGGTGTGAGAGCTAATTCAATCAAGGAAACACTGCATGTTGGTGAAGGGCATATTGAAGAAGGATCAGCCGAGTGGTTCTTGTGGGAGAACAACTCCATTTGGCTCACTAACTTCACACACCATCAGGCTTCCAAGCAGCTCTCAAGGAAACTCAGTTTTCACACTCTATGCTTAGTGCCCTTTGAGTGCATTATCTAGGAATGAACCTGGTAGAGCATTCCACACAAACGAATGCGCCACATGCGGGTTTCACATGCCACCAAGTCCACATTCACAGGCAACTTCAGCGCTACAGCCGTTTTCAGATAGCCCTCAATGCAAAGGCTCTAGACGCAAATATTGGTGTGAGAGCTAATTCAATCAAGGAAACACTGCATGTTGGTGAAGGGCATATTGAAGAAGGATCAGCCGAGTGGTTCTTGTGGGAGAACAACTCCATTTGGCTCACTAACTTCACACACCATCAGGCTTCCAAGCAGCTCTCAAGGAAACTCAGTTTTCACACTCTATGCTTAGTGCCTTTTGACTGCATTATCTAGGAATGAACCTGGTAGAGCATCCCACACAAACGAATGCTCCACATGCGGGTTTCACATGCCACCAACTCCACATTCTCACGCAACTTCAGCGCCACAGCCGTTTTCAGATAGCCCTCAATGCAAAGGCTCTAGACGCAAATATTGGTGTGAGAGCTAATTCAATCAAGGAAACACTGCATGTTGGTGAAGGGCATATTGAAGAAGGATCAGCCGAGTGGTTCTTGTGGGAGAACAACTCCATTTGGCTCACTAACTTCACACACCATCAGGCTTCCAAGCAGCTCTCAAGGAAACTCAGTTTTCACACTCTATGCTTAGTGCCCTTTGAGTGCATTATCTAGGAATGAACCTGGTAGAGCATCCCACACAAACGAATGCTCCACATGCGGGTTTCACATGCCACCAACTCCACATTCTCACGCAACTTCAGCGCCACAGCCGTTTTCAGATAGCCCTCAATGCAAAGGCTCTAGACGCAAATATTGGTGTGAGAGCTAATTCAATCAAGGAAACACTGCATGTTGGTGAAGGGCATATTGAAGAAGGATCAGCCGAGTGGTTCTTGTGGGAGAACAACTCCATTTGGCTCACTAACTTCACACACTATCAGGCTTCCAAGCAGCTCTCAAGGAAACTCAGTTTTCACACTCTATGCTTAGTGCCCTTTGAGTGCATTATCTAGGAATGAACCTGGTAGAGCATCCCACACAAACGAATGCTCCACATGCGGGTTTCACATGCCACCAACTCCACATTTTCACGCAACTTCAGCGCCACAGCCGTTTTCAGATAGCCCTCAATGCAAAGGCTCTAGACGCAAATATTGGTGTGAGAGCTAATTCAATCAAGGAAACACTGCATGTTGGTGAAGGGCATATTGAAGAAGGATCAGCCGAGTGGTTCTTGTGGGAGAACAACTCCATTTGGCTCACTAACTTCACACACCATCAGGCTTCCAAGCAGCTCTCAAGGAAACTCAGTTTTCACACTCTAGGCTTAGTGCCCTTTGAGTACCTAGGACTGAAATGAAGCTTGGTGAGCATCCCACACAAACGAATGCTCCACATGCGGGTTTCACATGCCACCAACACCACATTCACAGGCAACTTCAGCGCCACAGCCGTTTTCAGATAGCCCTCAATGCCAAGGCTCTAGACGCAAATATTGGTGTGAGAGCTAATTCAATCAAGGAAACACTGCATGTTGGTGAAGGGCATATTGAAGAAGGATCAGCCGAGTGGTTCTTGTGGGAGAACAACTCCATTTGGCTCACTAACTTCACACACCATCAGGCTTCCAAGCAGCTCTCAAGGAAACTCAGTTTTCACACTCTATGCTTAGTGCCCTTTGAGTACCTAGGACTGAAATGAAGCTTGGTGAGCATCCCACACAAACGAATGCTCCACATGCGGGTTTCACATGCCACCAACTCCACATTCACAGACAACTTCAGCGCCACAGCCGTTTTCAGATAGCCCTCAATGCAAAGGCTCTAGACGCAAATATTTGTGTGAGAGCTAATTCAATCAAGAAAACACTGCATGTTGGTGAAGGGCATATTGAGGAAGCATCAGCCAAGTGGTTCTTGTGGGAGAACAACTCCATTTGGCTCACTAACTTCACACACCATCAGGCTTAAAAGCAGCTCTCAAGGAAACTCAGTTTTCACACTCTATGCTTAGTGCCCTTTGAGTGCATTATCTAGGAATGAACCTGGTAGAGCATCCCACACAAACGAATGCTCCACATGCGGGTTTCACATGCCACCAACTCCACATTCTCACGCAACTTCAGCGCCACAGCCGTTTTCAGATAGCCCTCAATGCAAAGGCTCTAGACGCAAATATTTGTATGAGAGCTAATTCAATCAAGGAAACACTTCATGTTGGTGAAGGGCATATTGAAGAAGGATCAGCCGAGTGGTTCTTGTGGGAGAACAACTCCATTTGGCTCACTAACTTCACACACCATCAGGCTTCCAAGCAGCTCTCAAGGAAACTCAGTTTTCACACTCTATGCTTAGTGCCTTTTGAGTGCATTATCTAGGAATGAACCTGGTAGAGCATTCCACACAAACGAATGCGCCACATGCGGGTTTCACATGCCACCAACTCCACATTCACAGGCAACTTCAGCGCTACAGCCGTTTTCAGATAGCCCTCAATGCAAAGGCTCTAGACGCAAATATTGGTGTGAGAGCTAATTCAATCAAGGAAACACTGCATGTTGGTGAAGGGCATATTGAAGAAGGATCAGCCAAGTGGTTCTTGTGGGAGAACAACTCCATTTGGCTCACTAACTTCACACACCATCAGGCTTCCAAGCAGCTCTCAAGGAAACTCAGTTTTCACACTCTATGCTTAGTGCCCTTTGAGTGCATTATCTAGGAATGAACCTGGTAGAGCATCCCACACAAACGAATGCTCCACATGCGGGTTTCACATGCCACCAACTCCACATTCTCACGCAACTTCAGCGCCACAGCCGTTTTCAGATAGCCCTCAATGCAAAGGCTCTAGACGCAAATATTGGTGTGAGAGCTAATTCAATCAAGGAAACACTGCATGTTGGTGAAGGGCATATTGAAGAAGGATCAGCCGAGTGGTTCTTGTGGGAGAACAACTCCATTTGGCTCACTAACTTCACACACCATCAGGCTTCCAAGCAGCTCTCAAGGAAACTCAGTTTTCACACTCTATGCTTAGTGCCCTTTGAGTGCATTATCTAGGAATGAACCTGGTAGAGCATCCCACACAAACGAATGCTCCACATGCGGGTTTCACATGCCACCAACTCCACATTCTCACGCAACTTCAGCGCCACAGCCGTTTTCAGATAGCCCTCAATGCAAAGGCTCTAGACGCAAATATTTGTGTGAGAGCTAATTCAATCAAGAAAACACTGCATGTTGGTGAAGGGCATATTGATGAAGCATCAGCCGAGTGGTTCTTGTGGGAGAACAACTGCATTTGGCTCACTAACTTCACACACCATCAGGCTTCCAAGCAGCTCTCAAGGAAACTCAGTTTTCACACTCTATGCTTAGTGCCCTTTGAGTGCATTATCTAGGAATGAACCTGGTAGAGCATCCCACACAAACGAATGCTCCACATGCGGGTTTCACATGCCATCAACTCCACATTCACAGGCAACTTCAGCGCCACAGCCGTTTTCAGATAGCCCTCAATGCCAAGGCTCTAGACGCAAATATTGGTGTGAGAGCTAATTCAATCAAGGAAACACTGCATGTTGGTGAAGGGCATATTGAAGAAGGATCAGCCGAGTGGTTCTTGTGGGAGAACAACTCCATTTGGCTCACTAACTTCACACACCATCAGGCTTCCAAGCAGCTCTCAAGGAAACTCAGTTTTCACACTCTATGCTTAGTGCCCTTTGAGTACCTAGGACTGAAATGAAGCTTGGTGAGCATCCCACACAAACGAATGCTCCACATGCGGGTTTCACATGCCACCAACTCCACATTCACAGACAACTTCAGCGCTACAGCCGTTTTCAGATAGCCCTCAATGCAAAGGCTCTAGACGCAAATATTGGTGTGAGAGCTAATTCAATCAAGGAAACACTGCATGTTGGTGAAGGGCATATTGAAGAAGGATCAGCCAAGTGGTTCTTGTGGGAGAACAACTCCATTTGGCTCACTAACTTCACACACCATCAGGCTTCCAAGCAGCTCTCAAGGAAACTCAGTTTTCACACTCTATGCTTAGTGCCCTTTGAGTGCATTATCTAGGAATGAACCTGGTAGAGCATCCCACACAAACGAATGCTCCACATGCGGGTTTCACATGCCACCAACTCCACATTCTCACGCAACTTCAGCGCCACAGCCGTTTTCAGATAGCCCTCAATGCAAAGGCTCTAGACGCAAATATTGGTGTGAGAGCTAATTCAATCAAGGAAACACTGCATGTTGGTGAAGGGCATATTGAAGAAGGATCAGCCGAGTGGTTCTTGTGGGAGAACAACTCCATTTGGCTCACTAACTTCACACACTATCAGGCTTCCAAGCAGCTCTCAAGGAAACTCAGTTTTCACACTCTATGCTTAGTGCCCTTTGAGTGCATTATCTAGGAATGAACCTGGTAGAGCATCCCACACAAACGAATGCTCCACATGCGGGTTTCACATGCCACCAACTCCACATTTTCACGCAACTTCAGCGCCACAGCCGTTTTCAGATAGCCCTCAATGCAAAGGCTCTAGACGCAAATATTGGTGTGAGAGCTAATTCAATCAAGGAAACACTGCATGTTGGTGAAGGGCATATTGAAGAAGGATCAGCCGAGTGGTTCTTGTGGGAGAACAACTCCATTTGGCTCACTAACTTCACACACCATCAGGCTTCCAAGCAGCTCTCAAGGAAACTCAGTTTTCACACTCTAGGCTTAGTGCCCTTTGAGTACCTAGGACTGAAATGAAGCTTGGTGAGCATCCCACACAAACGAATGCTCCACATGCGGGTTTCACATGCCACCAACACCACATTCACAGGCAACTTCAGCGCCACAGCCGTTTTCAGATAGCCCTCAATGCCAAGGCTCTAGACGCAAATATTGGTGTGAGAGCTAATTCAATCAAGGAAACACTGCATGTTGGTGAAGGGCATATTGAAGAAGGATCAGCCGAGTGGTTCTTGTGGGAGAACAACTCCATTTGGCTCACTAACTTCACACACCATCAGGCTTCCAAGCAGCTCTCAAGGAAACTCAGTTTTCACACTCTATGCTTAGTGCCCTTTGAGTACCTAGGACTGAAATGAAGCTTGGTGAGCATCACACAAACGAATGCTCCACATGCGGGTTTCACATGCCACCAACTCCACATTCACAGACAACTTCAGCGCCACAGCCGTTTTCAGATAGCCCTCAATGCAAAGGCTCTAGACGCAAATATTTGTGTGAGAGCTAATTCAATCAAGAAAACACTGCATGTTGGTGAAGGGCATATTGAGGAAGCATCAGCCAAGTGGTTCTTGTGGGAGAACAACTCCATTTGGCTCACTAACTTCACACACCATCAGGCTTAAAAGCAGCTCTCAAGGAAACTCAGTTTTCACACTCTATGCTTAGTGCCCTTTGAGTGCATTATCTAGGAATGAACCTGGTAGAGCATCCCACACAAACGAATGCTCCACATGCGGGTTTCACATGCCACCAACTCCACATTCTCACGCAACTTCAGCGCCACAGCCGTTTTCAGATAGCCCTCAATGCAAAGGCTCTAGACGCAAATATTTGTATGAGAGCTAATTCAATCAAGGAAACACTTCATGTTGGTGAAGGGCATATTGCAAGAAGGATCAGCCGAGTGGTTCTTGTGGGAGAACAACTCCATTTGGCTCACTAACTTCACACACATCAGGCTTCCAAGCAGCTCTCAAGGAAACTCAGTTTTCACACTCTATGCTTAGTGCCTTTTGAGTGCATTATCTAGGAATGAACCTGGTAGAGCATTCCACACAAACGAATGCGCCACATGCGGGTTTCACATGCCACCAACTCCACATTCACAGGCAACTTCAGCGCTACAGCCGTTTTCAGATAGCCCTCAATGCAAAGGCTCTAGACGCAAATATTGGTGTGAGAGCTAATTCAATCAAGGAAACACTGCATGTTGGTGAAGGGCATATTGAAGAAGGATCAGCCAAGTGGTTCTTGTGGGAGAACAACTCCATTTGGCTCACTAACTTCACACACCATCAGGCTTCCAAGCAGCTCTCAAGGAAACTCAGTTTTCACACTCTATGCTTAGTGCCCTTTGAGTGCATTATCTAGGAATGAACCTGGTAGAGCATCCCACACAAACGAATGCTCCACATGCGGGTTTCACATGCCACCAACTCCACATTCTCACGCAACTTCAGCGCCACAGCCGTTTTCAGATAGCCCTCAATGCAAAGGCTCTAGACGCAAATATTGGTGTGAGAGCTAATTCAATCAAGGAAACACTGCATGTTGGTGAAGGGCATATTGAAGAAGGATCAGCCGAGTGGTTCTTGTGGGAGAACAACTCCATTTGGCTCACTAACTTCACACACCATCAGGCTTCCAAGCAGCTCTCAAGGAAACTCAGTTTTCACACTCTATGCTTAGTGCCCTTTGAGTGCATTATCTAGGAATGAACCTGGTAGAGCATCCCACACAAACGAATGCTCCACATGCGGGTTTCACATGCCACCAACTCCACATTCTCACGCAACTTCAGCGCCACAGCCGTTTTCAGATAGCCCTCAATGCAAAGGCTCTAGACGCAAATATTTGTGTGAGAGCTAATTCAATCAAGAAAACACTGCATGTTGGTGAAGGGCATATTGATGAAGCATCAGCCGAGTGGTTCTTGTGGGAGAACAACTGCATTTGGCTCACTAACTTCACACACCATCAGGCTTCCAAGCAGCTCTCAAGGAACTCAGTTTTCACACTCTATGCTTAGTGCCCTTTGAGTGCATTATCTAGGAATGAACCTGGTAGAGCATCCCACACAAACGAATGCTCCACATGCGGGTTTCACATGCCATCAACTCCACATTCACAGGCAACTTCAGCGCCACAGCCGTTTTCAGATAGCCCTCAATGCCAAGGCTCTAGACGCAAATATTGGTGTGAGAGCTAATTCAATCAAGGAAACACTGCATGTTGGTGAAGGGCATATTGAAGAAGGATCAGCGAGTGGTTCTTGTGGGAGAACAACTCCATTTGGCTCACTAACTTCACACACCATCAGGCTTCCAAGCAGCTCTCAAGGAAACTCAGTTTTCACACTCTATGCTTAGTGCCCTTTGAGTACCTAGGACTGAAATGAAGCTTGGTGAGCATCCCACACAAACGAATGCTCCACATGCGGGTTTCACATGCCACAACTCCACATTCACAGACAACTTCAGCGCTACAGCCGTTTTCAGATAGCCCTCAATGCAAAGGCTCTAGACGCAAATATTGGTGTGAGAGCTAATTCAATCAAGGAAACACTGCATGTTGGTGAAGGGCATATTGAAGAAGGATCAGCCAAGTGGTTCTTGTGGGAGAACAACTCCATTTGGCTCACTAACTTCACACACCATCAGGCTTCCAAGCAGCTCTCAAGGAAACTCAGTTTTCACACTCTATGCTTAGTGCCCTTTGAGTGCATTATCTAGGAATGACCTGGTAGAGCATCCCACACAAACGAATGCTCCACATGCGGGTTTCACATGCCACCAACTCCACATTCTCACGCAACTTCAGCGCCACAGCCGTTTTCAGATAGCCCTCAATGCAAAGGCTCTATCTAGACGCAAATATTGGTGTGAGAGCTAATTCAATCAAGGAAACACTGCATGTTGGTGAAGGGCATATTGAAGAAGGATCAGCCGAGTGGTTCTTGTGGGAGAACAACTCCATTTGGCTCACTAACTTCACACACCATCAGGCTTCCAAGCAGCTCTCAAGGAAACTCAGTTTTCACACTCTATGCTTAGTGCCCTTTGAGTGCATTATCTAGGAATGAACCTGGTAGAGCATCCCACACAAACGAATGCTCCACATGCGGGTTTCACATGCCACCAACTCCACATTCACAGGCAACTTCAGCGCCACAGCCGTTTTCAGATAGCCCTCAATGCAAAGGCTCTAGACGCAAATATTGGTGTGAGAGCGAATTCAATCAAGGAAACACTGCATGTTGGTGAAGGGCATATTGAAGAAGGATCAGCCGAGTGGTTCTTGTGGGAGAACAACTCCATTTGGCTCACTAACTTCACACACCATCAGGCTTCCAAGCAGCTCTCAAGGAAACTCAGTTTTCACACTCTATGCTTAGTGCCCTTTGAGTGTATTATCGAGGAATGAACCTGGTAGAGCATCCCACACAAACGAATGCGCCACATGCGGGTTTGACATGTAACCAACTCCACATTCACAGGCAACTTCAGCGCTACAGCTGTTTTCAGATAGCCCTCAATGCAAAGGCTCTAGATGCAAATATTGGTGTGAGAGCTAATTCAATCAAGGAAACACTGCATGTTGGTGAAGGGCATATTGAGGAAGGATCAGCCGAGTGGTTCTTGTGGGAGAACAACTCCATTTGGCTCACTAACTTCACACACCATCAGGCTTCCAAGCAGCTCTCAAGGAAACTCAGTTTTCACACTCTATGCTTAGTGCCCTTTGAGAACCTAGGACTGAAATGAAGCTTGGTGAGCATCCCACACAAACGAATGCTCCACATGCGGGTTTCACATGCCACCAACTCCACATTCTCACGCAACTTCAGCGCCACAGCCGTTTTCACATAGCCCTCAATGCAAAGGCTCTAGACGCAAATATTGGTGTGAGAGCTAATTCAATCAAGGAAACACTGCATGTTGGTGAAGGGCATATTGAGGAAGCATCAGCCGAGTGGTTCTTGTGGGAGAACAACTCCATTTGGCTCACTAACTTCACACACCATCAGGCTTCCAAGCAGCTCTCAAGGAAACTCAGTTTTCACACTCTATGCTTAGTGCCCTTTGAGTGCATTATCTAGGAATGAACCTGGTAGAGCATCCCACACAAACGAATGCTCCACATGCGGGTTTCACATGCCACCAACTCCACATTCACAGGCAACTTCAGCGCCACAGCCGTTTTCAGATAGCCCTCAATGCAAAGGCTCTAGACGCAAATATTGGTGTGAGAGCTAATTCAATCAAGGAAACACTGCATGTTGGTGAAGGGCATATTGAAGAAGGATCAGCAGAGTGGTTCTTGTGGGAGAACAACTCCATTTGGCTCACTAACTTCACACACCATCAGGCTTCCAAGCAGCTCTCAAGGAAACTCAGTTTTCACACTCTATGCTTAGTGCCCTTTGAGTGCATTATCTAGGAATGAACCTGGTAGAGCATCCCACACAAACGAATGCTCCACATGCGGGTTTCACATGCCACCAACTCCACATTCTCACGCAACTTCAGCGCCACAGCCGTTTTCAGATAGCCCTCAATGCAAAGGCTCTAGACGCAAATATTGGTGTGAGAGCTAATTCAATCAAGGAAACACTGCATGTTGGTGAAGGGCATATTGAGGAAGGATCAGCCGAGTGGTTCTTGTGGGAGAACAACTCCATTTGGCTCACTAACTTCACACACCATCAGGCTTCCAAGCAGCTCTCAAGGAAACTCAGTTTTCACACTCTATGCTTAGTGCCCTTTGAGAACCTAGGACTGAAATGAAGCTTGGTGAGCATCCCACACAAACGAATGCTCCACATGCGGGTTTCACATGCCACCAACTCCACATTCTCACGCAACTTCAGCGCCACAGCCGTTTTCAGATAGCCCTCAATGCAAAGGCTCTAGACGCAAATATTGGTGTGAGAGCGAATTCAATCAAGGAAACACTGCATGTTGGTGAAGGGCATATTGAGGAAGCATCAGCCGAGTGGTTCTTGTGGGAGAACAACTCCATTTGGCTCACTAACTTCACACACCATCAGGCTTCCAAGCAGCTCTCAAGGAAACTCAGTTTTCACACTCTATGCTTAGTGCCCTTTGAGTGTATTATCGAGGAATGAACCTGGTAGAGCATCCCACACAAACGAATGCGCCACATGCGGGTTTGACATGCCACCAACTCCACATTCACAGACAACTTCAGCGCCACAGCCGTTTTCAGATAGCCCTCAATGCAAAGGCTCTAGACGCAAATATTGGTGTGAGAGCTAATTCAATCAAGGAAACACTGCATGTTGGTGAAGGGCATATTGAAGAAGGATCGGAACTGTGGTTCTTGTGGGAGAACAACTCCATTTGGCTCACTAACTTCACACACCATCAGGCTTCCAAGCAGCTCTCAAGGAAACTCAGTTTTCACACTCTATGCTTAGTGCCTTTTGAGTGCATTGTCTAGGAATGAACCTGGTAGAGCATCCCACACAAACGAATGCTCCACATGCGGGTTTCACATGCCACCAACTCCACATTCTCACGCAACTTCAGCGCCACAGCCGTTTTCAGATAGCCCTCAATGCAAAGGCTCTAGACGCAAATATTGGTGTGAGAGCGAATTCAATCAAGGAAACACTGCATGTTGGTGAAGGGCATATTGAAGAAGGATCTGCCGAGTGGTTCTTGTGGGAGAACAACTCCATTTGGCTCACTAACTTCACACACCATCAGGCTTCCAAGCAGCTCTCAAGGAAACTCAGTTTTCACACTCTATGCTTAGTGCCCTTTGAGTGCATTATCTAGGAATGAACCTGGTAGAGCATCCCACACAAACGAATGCTCCACATGCGGGTTTCACATGCCATCAACTCCACATTCACAGGCAACTTCAGCGCTACAGCCGTTTTCAGATAGCCCTCAATGCAAAGGCTCTAGACGCAAATATTGGTGTGAGAGCTAATTCAATCAAGAAAACACTGCATGTTGGTGAAGGGCATATTGAAGAAGCATCAGCCGAGTGGTTCTTGTGGGAGAACAACTCCATTTGGCTCACTAACTTCACACACCATCAGGCTTCCAAGCAGCTCTCAAGGAAACTCAGTTTTCACACTCAATGCTTAGTGCCCTTTGAGTGCCTAGGACTGAAATGAAGCTTGGTCAGCATCCCACACAAACGAATGCTCCACATGCGGGTTTCACATGCCACCAACTCCACATTCACAGGCAACTTCAGCGCCACAGCCGTTTTCAGATAGCCCTCAATGCAAAGGCTCTAGACGCAAATATTTGTGTGGGAGCTAATTCAATCAAGAAAACACTGCATGTTGGTGAAGGGCATATTGAAGAAGCATCAGCCGAGTGGTTCTTGTGGGAGAACAACTCCATTTGGCTCACTAACTTCACACACCATCAGGCTTCCAAGCAGCTCTCAAGGAAACTCAGTTTTCACACTCTATGCTTAGTGCCCTTTGAGTGCATTATCTAGGAATGAACCTGGTAGAGCATCCCACACAAACGAATGCTGCACATGCGGGTTTCACATGCCACCAACTCCACATTTTCACGCAACTTCAGCGCCACAGCCGTTTTCAGATAGCCCTCAATGCAAAGGCTCTAGATGCAAATATTGGTGTGAGAGATAATTCAATCAAGGAAGCACTGCATGTTGGTGAAGGGCATATTGAAGAAGGATCGCCGAGGGGTTCTTTCGGGAGAACAACTCCATTTGGCTCACTAACTTCACACACCATCAGGCTTCCAAGCAGCTCTCAAGGAAACTCAGTTTTCACACTCTATGCTTAGTGCCCTTTGAGTGCCTAGGACTGAAATGAAGCTTGGTGAGCATCCCACACAAACGAATGCTCCACATGCGGGTTTCACATGCCACCAACTCCACATTCACAGGCAACTTCAGCCCCACAGCCGTTTTCAGATAGCCCTCAATGCAAAGGCTCTAGACGCAAATATTGGTGTGAGAGCTAATTCAATCAAGGAAACACTGCATGTTGGTGAAGGGCATATTGAAGAAGGATAAGCCGAGTGGTTTTTTGTGGGAGAACAACTCCATTTGGCTCACTAACTTCACACACCATCAGGCTTCCAAGCAGCTCTCAAGGAAACTCAGTTTTCACACTCTATGCTTAGTGCCCTTTGAGTACCTAGGACTGAAATGAAGCTTGGTGAGCATCCCACACAAACGAATGCTCCACATGCGGGTTTCACATGCCACCAACTCCACATTCTCACGCAACTTCAGCGCCACAGCCGTTTTCAGATAGCCCTCAATGCAAAGGCTCTAGACGCAAATATTGGTGTGAGAGCGAATTCAATCAAGGAAACACTGCATGTTGGTGAAGGGCATATTGAGGAAGCATCAGCCGAGTGGTTCTTGTGGGAGAACAACTCCATTTGGCTCACTAACTTCACACACCATCAGGCTTCCAAGCAGCTCTCAAGGAAACTCAGTTTTCACACTCTATGCTTAGTGCCCTTTGAGTGCATTATCTAGGAATGAACCTGGTAGAGCATCCCACACAAACGAATGCTCCACATGCGGGTTTCACATGCCACCAACTCCACATTCACAGGCAACTTCAGCGCCACAGCCGTTTTCAGATAGCCCTCAATGCAAAGGCTCTAGACGCAAATATTGGTGTGAGAGCTAATTCAATCAAGGAAACACTGCATGTTGGTGAAGGGCATATTGAAGAAGGATCGGCCGAGTGGTTCTTGTGGGAGAACAACTCCATTTGGCTCACTAACTTCACACACCATCAGGCTTCCAAGCAGCTCTCAAGGAAACTCAGTTTTCACACTCTATGCTTAGTGCCCTTTGAGTGCATTATCTAGGAATGAACCTGGTAGAGCATCCCACACAAACGAATGCTCCACATGCGGGTTTCACATGCCACCAACTCCACATTCTTATGCAACTTCAGCGCCACAGCCGTTTTCAGATAGCCCTCAATGCAAAGGCTCTAG
The DNA here is from genome assembly GCF_030435755.1 of Ochotona princeps. Lineage (NCBI taxonomy): Eukaryota > Metazoa > Chordata > Mammalia > Lagomorpha > Ochotonidae > Ochotona > Ochotona princeps. The sequence goes on from NW_026701668.1 coordinate 41,724, forward strand.
ACGCAAATATTGGTGTGAGAGCTAATTCAATCAAGGAAACACTGCATGTTGGTGAAGGGCATATTGAAGAAGGATCAGCCGAGTGGTTCTTGTGGGTAAAGAACAACTCCATTTGGCTCACTAACTTCACACACCATCAGGCTTCCAAGCAGTTCTCAAGGAAACTCAGTTTTCACACTCTATGCTTAGTGCCCTTTGAGTGCATTATCTAGGAATGAACCTGGTAGAGCATCCCACACAAACGAATGCTCCACATGCGGGTTTCACATGCCACCAACTCCACATTCACAGGCAACTTCAGCGCTACAGCCGTTTTCAGATAGCCCTCAATGCAAAGGCTCTAGATGCAAATATTGGTGTGAGAGCTAATTCAATCAAGGAAACACTGCATGTTGGTGAAGGGCATATTGAAGAAGGATCAGCCGAGTGGTTCTTGTGGGAGAACAACTCCATTTGGCTCACTAACTTCACACACCATCAGGCTTCCAAGCAGCTCTCAAGGAAACTCAGTTTTCACACTCTATGCTTAGTGCCTTTTGAGTGCATTATCTAGGAATGAACCTGGTAGAGCATCCCACACAAACGAATGCTCCACATGCGGGTTTCACATGCCACCAACTCCACATTCACAGGCAACTTCAGCGCCACAGCCGTTTTCAGATAGCCCTCAATGCAAAGGCTCTAGACGCAAATATTGGTGTGAGAGCTAATTCAATCAAGGAAACACTGCATGTTGGTGAAGGGCATATTGAAGAAGGATCAGCCGAGTGGTTCTTGTGGGAGAACAACTCCATTTGGCTCACTAACTTCACACACCATCAGGCTTCCAAGCAGCTCTCAAGGAAACTCAGTTTTCACACTCAATGCTTAGTGCCCTTTGAGTGCCTAGGACTGAAATGAAGCTTGGTCAGCATCCCACACAAACGAATAATCCACATGCGGGTTTCACATGCCACCAACTCCACATTCACAGGCAACTTCAGCGCCACAGCCGTTTTCAGATAGCCCTCAATGCAAAGGCTCTAGACGCAAATATTGGTGTGAGAGCTAATTCAATCAAGGAAACACTGCATGTTGGTGAAGGGCATATTGAAGAAGGATCAGCCGAGTGGTTCTTGTGGGAGAACAACTGCATTTGACTCATTAACTTCGCACACCATCAGGCTTCCAAGCAGCTCTCAAGGAAACTCAGTTTTCACACTCTATGCTTAGTGCCCTTTGAGTGCATTATCTAGGAATGAACCTGGTAGAGCATCCCACACAAACGAATGCTCCACATGCGGGTTTCACATGCCACCAACTCCACATTCACAGGCAACTTCAGCGCCACAGCCGTTTTCAGATAGCCCTCAATGCAAAGGATCTAGACGCAAATATTGGTGTGAGAGATAATTCAATCAAGGAAGCACTGCATGTTGGTCAAGGGCATATTGAAGAAGGATCAGCCGAGTGGTTCTTGTGGGAGAACAACTCCATTTGGCTCACTAACTTCACACACCATCAGGCTTCCAAGCAGCTCTCAAGGAAACTCAATTTTCACACTCTATGCTTAGTGCCCTTTGAGTACCTAGGACTGAAATGAAGCTTGGTCAGCATCCCACACAAACGAATGCTCCACATGCGGGTTGTTCTACACATGCCAACAACTCCACATTCACAGGCAACTTCAGCGCCACAGCCGTTTTCAGATAGCCCTCAATGCAAAGGCTCTAGACGCAAATATTGGTGTGAGAGATAATTCAATCAAGGAAGCACTGCATGTTGGTCAAGGGCATATTGAAGAAGGATCAGCCGAGTGGTTCTTGTGGGAGAACAACTCCATTTGGCTCACTAACTTCACACACCATCAGGCTTCCAAGCAGCTCTCAAGGAAACTCAGTTTTCACACTCTATGCTTAGTGCCCTTTGAGTACCTAGGACTGAAATGAAGCTTGGTGAGCATCCCACACAAACGAATGCTCCACATGCGGGTTTCACATGCCACCAACTCCACATTCACAGGCAACTTCAGCGCCACAGCCGTTTTCAGATAGCCCTCAATGCAAAGGCTCTAGACGCAAATATTGGTGTGAGAGCTAATTCAATCAAGGAAACACTGCATGTTGGTGAAGGGCATATTGAAGAAGGATCAGCCGAGTGGTTCTTGTGGGAGAACAACTGCATTTGACTCATTAACTTCGCACACCATCAGGCTTCCAAGCAGCTCTCAAGGAAACTCAGTTTTCACACTCTATGCTTAGTGCCCTTTGAGTGCATTATCTAGGAATGAACCTGGTAGAGCATCCCACACAAACGAATGCTCCACATGCGGGTTTCACATGCCACCAACTCCACATTCACAGGCAACTTCAGCGCCACAGCCGTTTTCAGATAGCCCTCAATGCAAAGGATCTAGACGCAAATATTGGTGTGAGAGATAATTCAATCAAGGAAGCACTGCATGTTGGTCAAGGGCATATTGAAGAAGGATCAGCCGAGTGGTTCTTGTGGGAGAACAACTCCATTTGGCTCACTAACTTCACACACCATCAGGCTTCCAAGCAGCTCTCAAGGAAACTCAATTTTCACACTCTATGCTTAGTGCCCTTTGAGTACCTAGGACTGAAATGAAGCTTGGTCAGCATCCCACACAAACGAATGCTCCACATGCGGGTTTCACATGCCAACAACTCCACATTCACAGGCAACTTCAGCCCCACAGCCGTTTTCAGATAGCCCTCAATGCCAAGGCTCTAGACGCAAATATTGGTGTGAGAGCTAATTCAATCAAGGAAACACTGCATGTTGGTGAAGGGCATATTGAAGAAGGATAAGCCGAGTGGTTTTTTGTGGGAGAACAACTCCATTTGGCTCACTAACTTCACACACCATCAGGCTTCCAAGCAGCTCTCAAGGAAACTCAGTTTTCACACTCTATGCTTAGTGCCCTTTGAGTACCTAGGACTGAAATGAAGCTTGGTGAGCATCCCACACAAACGAATGCTCCACATGCGGGTTTCACATGCCACCAACTCCACATTCTCACGCAATTTCAGCGCCACAGCCGTTTTCAGATAGCCCTCAATGCAAAGGCTCTAGACGAAAATATTGGTGTGAGAGCGAATTCAATCAAGGAAACACTGCATGTTGGTGAAGGGCATATTGAGGAAGCATCAGCCGAGTGGTTCTTGTGGGAGAACAACTCCATTTGGCTCACTAACTTCACACACCATCAGGCTTCCAAGCAGCTCTCAAGGAAACTCAGTTTTCACACTCTATGCTTAGTGCCCTTTGAGTGCATTATCTAGGAATGAACCTGGTAGAGCATCCCACACAAACGAATGCTCCACATGCGGGTTTCACATGCCACCAACTCCACATTTTCACGCAACTTCAGCGCCACAGCCGTTTTCAGATAGCCCTCAATGCAAAGGCTCTAGACGCAAATATTGGTGTGAGAGCTAATTCAATCAAGGAAACACTGCATGTTGGTGAAGGGCATATTGAAGAAGGATCAGCCGAGTGGTTCTTGTGGGAGAACAACTCCATTTGGCTCACTAACTTCACACACCATCAGGCTTCCAAGCAGCTCTCAAGGAAACTCAGTTTTCACACTCTATGCTTAGTGCCCTTTGAGTGCATTATCTAGGAATGAACCTGGTAGAGCATCCCACACAAACGAATGCTCCACATGCGGGTTTCACATGCCACCAACTCCACATTCTCACGCAACTTCAGCGCCACAGCCGTTTTCAGATAGCCCTCAATGCAAAGGCTCTAGACGCAAATATTGGTGTGAGAGCTAATTCAATCAAGGAAATACTGCATGTTGGTGAAGGGCATATTGAAGAAGGATCAGCCGAGTGGTTCTTGTGGGAGAAAAACTCCATTTGGCTCACTAACTTCACACACCATCAGGCTTCCAAGCAGCTCTCAAGGAAACTCAGTTTTCACACTCTATGCTTAGTGCCCTTTGAGTGTATTATCGAGGAATGAACCTGGTAGAGAATCCCACACAAACGAATGCGCCACATGCGGGTTTGACATGCCACCAACTCCACATTCACAGGCAACTTCAGCGCTACAGCCGTTTTCAGATAGCCCTCAATGCAAAGGCTCTAGACGCAAATATTGGTGTGAGAGCTAATTCAATCAAGGAAACACTGCATGTTGGTGAAGGGCATATTGAAGAAGGATCAGCCGAGTGGTTCTTGTGGGAGAACAACTCCATTTGGCTCACTAACTTCACACACCATCAGGCTTCCAAGCAGCTCTCAAGGAAACTCAGTTTTCACACTCTATGCTTAGTGCCCTTTGAGAACCTAGGACTGAAATGAAGCTTGGTGAGCATCCCACACAAACGAATGCTCCACATGCGGGTTTCACATGCCACCAACTCCACATTCTCACGCAACTTCAGCGCCACAGCCGTTTTCAGATAGCCCTCAATGCAAAGGCTCTAGACGCAAATATTGGTGTGAGAGCGAATTCAATCAAGGAAACACTGCATGTTGGTGAAGGGCATATTGAGGAAGCATCAGCCGAGTGGTTCTTGTGGGAGAACAACTCCATTTGGCTCACTAACTTCACACACCATCAGGCTTCCAAGCAGCTCTCAAGGAAACTCAGTTTTCACACTCTATGCTTAGTGCCCTTTGAGTGTATTATCGAGGAATGAACCTGGTAGAGCATCCCACACAAACGAATGCGCCACATGCGGGTTTGACATGCCACCAACTCCACATTCACAGACAACTTCAGCGCCACAGCCGTTTTCAGATAGCCCTCAATGCAAAGGCTCTAGACGCAAATATTGGTGTGAGAGCTAATTCAATCAAGGAAACACTGCATGTTGGTGAAGGGCATATTGAAGAAGGATCGGAACTGTGGTTCTTGTGGGAGAACAACTCCATTTGGCTCACTAACTTCACACACCATCAGGCTTCCAAGCAGCTCTCAAGGAAACTCAGTTTTCACACTCTATGCTTAGTGCCTTTTGAGTGCATTGTCTAGGAATGAACCTGGTAGAGCATCCCACACAAACGAATGCTCCACATGCGGGGTTTCACATGCCACCAACTCCACATTCTCACGCAACTTCAGCGCCACAGCCGTTTTCAGATAGCCCTCAATGCAAAGGCTCTAGACGCAAATATTGGTGTGAGAGCGAATTCAATCAAGGAAACACTGCATGTTGGTGAAGGGCATATTGAAGAAGGATCTGCCGAGTGGTTCTTGTGGGAGAACAACTCCATTTGGCTCACTAACTTCACACACCATCAGGCTTCCAAGCAGCTCTCAAGGAAACTCAGTTTTCACACTCTATGCTTAGTGCCCTTTGAGTGCATTATCTAGGAATGAACCTGGTAGAGCATCCCACACAAACGAATGCTCCACATGCGGGTTTCACATGCCATCAACTCCACATTCACAGGCAACTTCAGCGCTACAGCCGTTTTCAGATAGCCCTCAATGCAAAGGCTCTAGACGCAAATATTGGTGTGAGAGCTAATTCAATCAAGAAAACACTGCATGTTGGTGAAGGGCATATTGAAGAAGCATCAGCCGAGTGGTTCTTGTGGGAGAACAACTCCATTTGGCTCACTAACTTCACACACCATCAGGCTTCCAAGCAGCTCTCAAGGAAACTCAGTTTTCACACTCAATGCTTAGTGCCCTTTGAGTGCCTAGGACTGAAATGAAGCTTGGTCAGCATCCCACACAAACGAATGCTCCACATGCGGGTTTCACATGCCACCAACTCCACATTCACAGGCAACTTCAGCGCCACAGCCGTTTTCAGATAGCCCTCAATGCAAAGGCTCTAGACGCAAATATTTGTGTGGGAGCTAATTCAATCAAGAAAACACTGCATGTTGGTGAAGGGCATATTGAAGAAGCATCAGCCGAGTGGTTCTTGTGGGAGAACAACTCCATTTGGCTCACTAACTTCACACACCATCAGGCTTCCAAGCAGCTCTCAAGGAAACTCAGTTTTCACACTCTATGCTTAGTGCCCTTTGAGTGCATTATCTAGGAATGAACCTGGTAGAGCATCCCACACAAACGAATGCTGCACATGCGGGTTTCACATGCCACCAACTCCACATTTTCACGCAACTTCAGCGCCACAGCCGTTTTCAGATAGCCCTCAATGCAAAGGCTCTAGATGCAAATATTGGTGTGAGAGATAATTCAATCAAGGAAGCACTGCATGTTGGTGAAGGGCATATTGAAGAAGGATCGCCGAGGGGTTCTTTCGGGAGAACAACTCCATTTGGCTCACTAACTTCACACACCATCAGGCTTCCAAGCAGCTCTCAAGGAAACTCAGTTTTCACACTCTATGCTTAGTGCCCTTTGAGTGCCTAGGACTGAAATGAAGCTTGGTGAGCATCCCACACAAACGAATGCTCCACATGCGGGTTTCACATGCCACCAACTCCACATTCACAGGCAACTTCAGCCCCACAGCCGTTTTCAGATAGCCCTCAATGCAAAGGCTCTAGACGCAAATATTGGTGTGAGAGCTAATTCAATCAAGGAAACACTGCATGTTGGTGAAGGGCATATTGAAGAAGGATAAGCCGAGTGGTTTTTTGTGGGAGAACAACTCCATTTGGCTCACTAACTTCACACACCATCAGGCTTCCAAGCAGCTCTCAAGGAAACTCAGTTTTCACACTCTATGCTTAGTGCCCTTTGAGTACCTAGGACTGAAATGAAGCTTGGTGAGCATCCCACACAAACGAATGCTCCACATGCGGGTTTCACATGCCACCAACTCCACATTCTCACGCAACTTCAGCGCCACAGCCGTTTTCAGATAGCCCTCAATGCAAAGGCTCTAGACGAAAATATTGGTGTGAGAGCGAATTCAATCAAGGAAACACTGCATGTTGGTGAAGGGCATATTGAGGAAGCATCAGCCGAGTGGTTCTTGTGGGAGAACAACTCCATTTGGCTCACTAACTTCACACACCATCAGGCTTCCAAGCAGCTCTCAAGGAAACTCAGTTTTCACACTCTATGCTTAGTGCCCTTTGAGTGCATTATCTAGGAATGAACCTGGTAGAGCATCCCACACAAACGAATGCTCCACATGCGGGTTTCACATGCCACCAACTCCACATTCACAGGCAACTTCAGCGCCACAGCCGTTTTCAGATAGCCCTCAATGCAAAGGCTCTAGACGCAAATATTGGTGTGAGAGCTAATTCAATCAAGGAAACACTGCATGTTGGTGAAGGGCATATTGAAGAAGGATCGGCCGAGTGGTTCTTGTGGGAGAACAACTCCATTTGGCTCACTAACTTCACACACCATCAGGCTTCCAAGCAGCTCTCAAGGAAACTCAGTTTTCACACTCTATGCTTAGTGCCCTTTGAGTGCATTATCTAGGAATGAACCTGGTAGAGCATCCCACACAAACGAATGCTCCACATGCGGGTTTCACATGCCACCAACTCCACATTCTCATGCAACTTCAGCGCCACAGCCGTTTTCAGATAGCCCTCAATGCAAAGGCTCTAGACGCAAATATTGGTGTGAGAGCTAATTCAATCAAGGAAACACTGCATGTTGGTGAAGGGCATATTGAAGAAGGATCAGCCGAGTGGTTCTTGTGA
>NW_026701669.1:0-38131 GCF_030435755.1 Ochotona princeps
CCAGGTTCATTTCAGTCGTAGCCATACAAAGGGCACTAAGCATAGAGTGTGAAAACTGAGTTTCCTTGAGAGCTGCTTGGAAGCCTGATGGTGTGTGAAGTTAGTGAGCCAAATGGAGTTGTTCTCCCACAAGAACCACTCGGCTGATCCTTCTTCAATATGCCCTTCACCAACATGCAGTGTTTCCTTGATTGAATTAGCTCTCACACCAATATTTTGCGTCTAGAGCCTTTGCATTGAGGGCTATCTGAAAACGGCTGTGGCGCTGAAGTTGCCTGTGAATGTGGAGTTGGTGGCATGTGAAACCCGCATGTGGAGCATTCGTTTGTGTGGGATGCTCTACCAGGTTCATTTCAGTCCTAGCCATACAAAGGGCACTAAGCATAGAGTGTGAAAACTGAGTTTCCTTGAGAGCTGCTTGGAAGCCTGATGGTGTGTGAAGTTAGTGAGCCAAATGGAGTTGTTCTCCCACAAGAACCACTCGGCTGATCCTTCTTCAATATGCCCTTCACCAACATGCAGTGTTTCCTTGATTGAATTAGCTCTCACACCAATATTTGCGTCTAGAGCCTTTGCATTGAGGGCTATCTGATAAAGGCTGTGGCGCTGAAGTTGCCTGTGAATGTGGAGTTGGTGGCATGTGAAACTCGCATGTGGAGCATTCGTTTGTGTGGGATGCTCTACCAGGTTCATTTCAGTCGTAGCCATACAAAGGGCACTAAGCATAGAGTGTGAAAACTGAGTTTCCTTGAGAGCTGCTTGGAAGCCTGATGGTGTGTGAAGTTAGTGAGCCAAATGAGTTGTTCTCCCACAAGAACCACTCGGCTGATCCTTCTTCAATATGCCCTTCACCAACATGCAGTGTTTCCTTGATTGAATTAGCTCTCACACCAATATTTGCGTCTAGAGCCTTTGCATTGAGGGCTATCTGAAAATGGCTGTGGCGCTGAAGTTGCCTGTGAATGTGGAGTTGGTGGCATGTGAAACCGCATGTGGAGCATTCGTTTGTGTGGGATGCTCTACCAGGTTCATTCCTAGATAATGCCACTCAAAGGGCACTAAGCATAGAGTGTGAAAACTGAGTTTCCTTGAGAGCTGCTTGGAAGCCTGATGGTGTGTGAAGTTAGTGAGCCAAATGGAGTTGTTCTCCCACAAGAACCACTCGGCTGATCCTTCTTCAATATGCCCTTCACCAACATGCAGTGTTTCCTTGATTGAATTAGCTCTCACACCAATATTTGCGTCTAGAGCCTTTGCATTGAGGGCTATCTGAAAATGGCTGTGGCGCTTGAAGTTGCCTGTGAATGTGGAGTTGGTGGCATGTGAAACCCGCATGTGGAGCATTCGTTTGTGTGGAATGCTCTACCAGGTTCATTCCTAGATAATGCACTCAAAGGGCACTAAGCATAGAGTGTGAAACTGAGTTTCCTTGAGAGCTGCTTGGAAGCCTGATGGTGTGTGAAGTTAGTGAGCCAAATGGAGTTGTTCTCCCACAAGAACCACTCGGCTGATCCTTCTTCAATATGCCCTTCACCAACATGCAGTGTTTCCTTGATTGAATTAGCTCTCACACCAATATTTGCGTCTAGAGCCCCCCTTTGCATTGGGGGCTATCTGAAAATGGCTGTGGCGCTGAAGTTGCCTGTGAATGTGGAGTTGGTGGCATGTGAAACCCGCATGTGGAGCATTCGTTTGTGTGGGATGCTCTACCAGGTTCATTCCTAGATAATGCACTCAAAGGGCACTAAGCATAGAGTGTGAAAACTGAGTTTCCTTGAGAGCTGCTTGGAAGCCTGATGGTGTGTGCAGTTAGTGAGCCAAATGGAGTTGTTCTCCCACAAGAACCACTCGGCTGATCCTTCTTCAATATGCCCTTCACCAACATGCAGTGTTTCCTTGATTGAATTAGCTCTCACACCAATATTTGCGTCTAGAGCCTTTGCATTGAGGGCTATCTGAAACGGCTGTGGCGCTGAAGTTGCCTGTGAATGTGGAGTTGGTGGAATGTGAAACCCGCATGTGGAGCATTCGTTTGTGTGGGATGCTCTACCAGGTTCATTCCTAGATAATGCACTCAAAGGGCACTAAGCATAGAGTGTGAAAACTGAGTTTCCTTGAGAGCTGCTTGGAAGCCTGATGGTGTGTGAAGTTAGTGAGCCAAATGGAGTTGTTCTCCCACAAGAACCACTCGGCTGATCCTTCTTCAATATGCCCTTCACCAACATGCAGTGTTTCCTTGATGAATTAGCTCTCACACCAATATTTGCGTCTAGAGCCTTTGCATTGAGGGCTATCTGAAAATGGCTGTGGCGCTGAAGTTGCCTGTGAATGTGGAGTTGGTGGCATGTGAAACCCGCATGTGGAGCATTCGTTTGTGTGGATGCTCTACCAGGTTCACTTCAGTGCTAGCCATACAAAGGGCACTAAGCATAGAGTGTGAAAACTGAGTTTCCTTGAGAGCTGCTTGGAAGCCTGATGGTGTGTGAAGTTAGTGAGCCAAATGGAGTTGTTCTCCCACAAGAACCACTCGGCTGATCCTTCTTCAATATGCCTTCACCAACATGCAGTGTTTCCTTGATTGAATTAGCTCTCACACCAATATTTGCGTCTAGAGCCTTTGCATTGAGGGCTATCTGAAAACGGCTGTGGCGCTGAAGTTGCCTGTGAATGTGGAGTTGGTGGCATGTGAAACCCGCATGTGGAGCATTCGTTTGTGTGGGATGCTCTACCAGGTTCATTCCTAGATAATGCACTCAAAGGGCACTAAGCATAGAGTGTGAAAACTGAGTTTCCTTGAGAGCTGCTTGGAAGCCTGATGGTGTGTGAAGTTAGTGAGCCAAATGGAGTTGTTCTCCCACAAGAACCACTCGGCTGATCCTTCTTCAATATGCCCTTCACCAACATGCAGTGTTTCCTTGATTGAATTAGCTCTCACACCAATATTTGCGTCTAGAGCCTTTGCATTGAGGGCTATCTGAAAATGGCTGTGGCGCTGAAGTTGCCTGTGAATGTGGAGTTGGTGGCATGTGAAACTCGCATGTGGAGCATTCGTTTGTGTGGGATGCTCTACAGGTTCATTTCAGTCGTAGCCATACAAAGGGCACTAAGCATAGAGTGTGAAAACTGAGTTTCCTTGAGAGCTGCTTGGAAGCCTGATGGTGTGTGAAGTTAGTGAGCCAAATGGAGTTGTTCTCCCACAAGAACCACTCGGCTGATCCTTCTTCAATATGCCCTTCACCAACATGCAGTGTTTCCTTGATTGAATTAGCTCTCACACCAATATTTGCGTCTAGAGCCTTTGCATTGAGGGCTATCTGAAAATGGCTGTGGCGCTGAAGTTGCCTGTGAATGTGGAGTTGGTGGCATGTGAAACCCGCATGTGGAGCATTCGTTTGTGTGGGATGCTCTACCAGGTTTCATTCCTAGATAATGCACTCAAAGGGCACTAAGCATAGAGTGTGAAACTGAGTTTCCTTGAGAGCTGCTTGGAAGCCTGATGGTGTGTGAAGTTAGTGAGCCAAATGGAGTTGTTCTCCCACAAGAACCACTCGGCTGATCCTTCTTCAATATGCCCTTCACCAACATGCAGTGTTTCCTTGATTGAATTAGCTCTCACACCAATATTTGCGTCTAGAGCCTTTTGCATTGAGGGCTATCTGAAAATGGCTGTGGCGCTGAAGTTGCCTGTGAATGTGGAGTTGGTGGCATGTGAAACCCGCATGTGGAGCATTCGTTTGTGTGGGATGCTCTACCAGGTTCATTCCTAGATAATGCACTCAAAGGGCACTAAGCATAGAGTGTGAAAACTGAGTTTCCTTGAGAGCTGCTTGGAAGCCTGATGGTGTGTGAAGTTAGTGAGCCAAATGAGTTGTTCTCCCACAAGAACCACTCGGCTGATCCTTCTTCAATATGCCCTTCACCAACATGCAGTGTTTCCTTGATTGAATTAGCTCTCACACCAATATTTGCGTCTAGAGCCTTTGCATTGGGGGCTATCTGAAATGGCTGTGGCGCTGAAGTTGCCTGTGAATGTGGAGTTGGTGGCATGTGAAACCCGCATGTGGAGCATTCGTTTGTGTGGGATGCTCTACCAGGTTCATTCCTAGATAATGCACTCAAAGGGCACTAAGCATAGAGTGTGAAAACTGAGTTTCCTTGAGAGCTGCTTGGAAGCCTGATGGTGTGTGCAGTTAGTGAGCCAAATGGAGTTGTTCTCCCACAAGAACCACTCGGCTGATACTTCTTCAATATGCCCTTCACCAACATGCAGTGTTTCCTTGATTGAATTAGCTCTCACACCAATATTTGCGTCTAGAGCCTTTGCATTGAGGGCTATCTGAAAACGGCTGTGGCGCTGAAGTTGCCTGTGAATGTGGAGTTGGTGGCATGTGAAACCGCATGTGGAGCATTCGTTTGTGTGGGATGCTCTACCAGGTTCATTCCTAGATAATGCACTCAAAGGGCACTAAGCATAGAGTGTGAAAACTGAGTTTCCTTGAGAGCTGCTTGGAAGCCTGATGGTGTGTGAAGTTAGTGAGCCAAATGGAGTTGTTCTCCCACAAGAACCACTCGGCTGATCCTTCTTCAATATGCCCTTCACCAACATGCAGTGTTTTCCTTGATTGAATTAGCTCTCACACCAATATTTGCGTCTAGAGCCTTTGCATTGAGGGCTATCTGAAAATGGCTGTGGCGCTGAAGTTGCCTGTGAATGTGGAGTTGGTGGCATGTGAAACCCGCATGTGGAGCATTCGTTTGTGTGGGATGCTCTACCAGGTTCACTTCAGTGCTAGCCATACAAAGGGCACTAAGCATAGAGTGTGAAAACTGAGTTTCCTTGAGAGCTGCTGGAAGCCTGATGGTGTGTGAAGTTAGTGAGCCAAATGGAGTTGTTCTCCCACAAGAACCACTCGGCTGATCCTTCTTCAATATGCCCTTCACCAACATGCAGTGTTTCCTTGATTGAATTAGCTCTCACACCAATATTTGCGTCTAGAGCCTTTGCATTGAGGGCTATCTGAAAACGGCTGTGGCGCTGAAGTTGCCTGTGAATGTGGAGTTGGTGGCATGTGAAACCCGCATGTGGAGCATTCGTTTGTGTGGGATGCTCTACCAGGTTCATTCCTAGATAATGCACTCAAAGGGCACTAAGCATAGAGTGTGAAAACTGAGTTTCCTTGAGAGCTGCTTGGAAGCCTGATGGTGTGTGAAGTTAGTGAGCCAAATGGAGTTGTTCTCCCACAAGAACCACTCGGCTGATCCTTCTTCAATATGCCCTTCACCAACATGCAGTGTTTCCTTGATTGAATTAGCTCTCACACCAATATTTGCGTCTAGATCCTTTGCATTGAGGGCTATCTGAAAATGGCTGTGGCGCTGAAGTTGCCTGTGAATGTGGAGTTGGTGGCATGTGAAACCCGCATGTGGAGCATTCGTTTGTGTGGGATGCTCTACCAGGTTCATTCCTAGATAATGCACTCAAAGGGCACTAAGCATAGAGTGTGAAAACTGAGTTTCCTTGAGAGCTGCTTGGAAGCCTGATGGTGTGTGAAGTTAGTGAGCCAAATGGAGTTGTTCTCCCACAAGAACCACTCGGCTGATCCTTCTTCAATATGCCCTTCACCAACATGCAGTGTTTCCTTGATTGAATTAGCTCTCACACCAATATTGCGTCTAGAGCCTTTGCATTGGGGGCTATCTGAAAATGGCTGTGGCGCTGAAGTTGCCTGTGAATGTGGAGTTGGTGGCATGTGAAACCCGCATGTGGAGCATTCGTTTGTGTGGGATGCTCTACCAGGTTCATTCTAGATAATGCACTCAAAGGGCACTAAGCATAGAGTGTGAAAACTGAGTTTCCTTGAGAGCTGCTTGGAAGCCTGATGGTGTGTGAAGTTAGTGAGCCAAATGGAGTTGTTCTCCCACAAGAACCACTCGGCTGATCCTTCTTCAATATGCCCTTCACCAACATGCAGTGTTTCCTTGATTGAATTAGCTCTCACACCAATATTTGCGTCTAGAGCCTTTGCATTGAGGGCTATCTGAAAACGGCTGTGGCGCTGAAGTTGCCTGTGAATGTGGAGTTGGTGGCATGTGAAACCCGCATGTGGAGCATTCGTTTGTGTGGGATGCTCTACCAGGTTCCTTTCAGTCGTAGCCATACAAAGGGCACTAAGCATAGAGTGTGAAAACTGAGTTTCCTTGAGAGCTGCTTGGAAGCCTGATGGTGTGTGAAGTTAGTGAGCCAAATGGAGTTGTTCTCCCACAAGAACCACTCGGCTGATCCTTCTTCAATATGCCCTTCACCAACATGCAGTGTTTCCTTGATTGAATTAGCTCTCACACCAATATTTGCGTCTAGAGCATTTGCATTGAGGGCTATCTGAAAACGGCTGTGGCGCTGAAGTTGCCTGTGAATGTGGAGTTGGTGGCATGTGAAACCCGCATGTGGAGCATTCGTTTGTGTGGGATGCTCTACCAGTTCATTCCTAGATAATGCACTCAAAGGGCACTAAGCATAGAGTGTGAAAACTGAGTTTCCTTGAGAGCTGCTTGGAAGCCTGATGGTGTGTGAAGTTAGTGAGCCAAATGGAGTTGTTCTCCCACAAGAACCACTCGGCTGATCCTTCTTCAATATGCCCTTCACCAACATGCAGTGTTTCCCTTGATTGAATTAGCTCTCACACCAATATTTGCGTCTAGAGCCTTTGCATTGAGGGCTATCTGAAAATGGCTGTGGCGCTGAAGTTGCCTGTGAATGTGGAGTTGGTGGCATGTGAAACTCGCATGTGGAGCATTCGTTTGTGTGGGATGCTCTACCAGGTTCATTTCAGTCGTAGCCATACAAAGGGCACTAAGCATAGAGTGTGAAAACTGAGTTTCCTTGAGAGCTGCTTGGAAGCCTGATGGTGTGTGAAGTTAGTGAGCCAAATGGAGTTGTTCTCCCACAAGAACCACTCGGCTGATCCTTCTTCAATATGCCCTTCACCAACATGCAGTGTTTCCTTGATTGAATTAGCTCTCACACCAATATTTGCGTCTAGAGCCTTTGCATTGAGGGCTATCTGAAAATGGCTGTGGCGCTGAAGTTGCCTGTGAATGTGGAGTTGGTGGCATGTGAAACCCGCATGTGGAGCATTCGTTTGTGTGGGATGCTCTACCAGGTTCATTCCTAGATAATGCACTCAAAGGGCACTAAGCATAGAGTGTGAAAACTGAGTTTCCTTGAGAGCTGCTTGGAAGCCTGATGGTGTGTGAAGTTAGTGAGCCAAATGGAGTTGTTCTCCCACAAGAACCACTCGGCTGATCCTTCTTCAATATGCCCTTCACCAACATGCAGTGTTTCCTTGATTGAATTAGCTCTCACACCAATATTTGCGTCTAGAGCCGTTGCATTGGGGGCTATCTGAAAATGGCTGTGGCGCTGAAGTTGCCTGTGAATGTGGAGTTGGTGGCATGTGAAACCCGCATGTGGAGCATTCGTTTGTGTGGGATGCTCTACCAGGATCATTCCTAGATAATGCACTCAAAGGGCACTAAGCATAGAGTGTGAAAACTGAGTTTCCTTGAGAGCTGCTTGGAAGCCTGATGGTGTGTGAACTTAGTGAGCCAAATGGAGTTGTTCTCCCACAAGAACCACTCGGCTGATCCTTCTTCAATATGCCCTTCCACCAACATGCAGTGTTTCCTTGATTGAATTAGCTCTCACACCAATATTTGCGTCTAGAGCCTTTGCATTGAGGGCTATCTGAAAACGGCTGTGGCGCTGAAGTTGCCTGTGAATGTGGAGTTGGTGGCATGTGAAACCCGCATGTGGAGCATTCGTTTGTGTGGGATGCTCTACCAGGTTCATTCCTAGATAATGCACTCAAAGGGCACTAAGCATAGAGTGTGAAAACTGAGTTTCCTTGAGAGCTGCTTGGAAGCCTGATGGTGTGTGAAGTTAGTGAGCCAAATGGAGTTGTTCTCCCACAAGAACCACTCGGCTGATCCTTCTTCAATATGCCCTTCACCAACATGCAGTGTTTCCTTGATTGAATTAGCTCTCACAGCAATATTTGCGTCTAGAGCCTTTGCATTGAGGGCTATCTGAAAATGGCTGTGGCGCTGAAGTTGCCTGTGAATGTGGAGTTGGTGGCATGTGAAACTCGCATGTGGAGCATTCGTTTGTGTGGGATGCTCTACCAGGTTCATTTCAGTCGTAGCCATACAAAGGGCACTAAGCATAGAGTGTGAAAACTGAGTTTCCTTGAGAGCTGCTTGGAAGCCTGATGGTGTGTGAAGTTAGTGAGCCAAATGGAGTTGTTCTCCCACAAGAACCACTCGGCTGATCCTTCTTCAATATGCCCTTCACCAACATGCAGTGTTTCCTTGATTGAATTAGCTGTCACACCAATATTTGCGTCTAGAGCCTTTGCATTGAGGGCTATCTGAAAATGGCTGTGGCGCTGAAGTTGCCTGTGAATGTGGAGTTGGTGGCATGTGAAACCCGCATGTGGAGCATTCGTTTGTGTGGGATGCTCTACCAGGTTCATTCCTAGATAATGCACTCAAAGGGCACTAAGCATAGAGTGTGAAAACTGAGTTTCCTTGAGAGCTGCTTGGAAGCCTGATGGTGTGTGAAGTTAGTGAGCCAAATGGAGTTGTTCTCCCACAAGAACCACTCGGCTGATCCTTCTTCAATATGCCCTTCACCAACGTGCAGTGTTTCCTTGATTGAATTAGCTCTCACACCAATATTTGCGTCTAGAGCCTTTGCATTGAGGGCTATCTGAAAATGGCTGTGGCGCTGAAGTTGCCTGTGAATGTGGAGTTGGTGGCATGTGAAACCCGCATGTGGAGCATTCGTTTGTGTGGGATGCTCTACCAGGTTCATTCCTAGATAATGCACTCAAAGGGCACTAAGCATAGAGTGTGAAAACTGAGTTTCCTTGAGAGCTGCTTGGAAGCCTGATGGTGTGTGAAGTTAGTGAGCCAAATGGAGTTGTTCTCCCACAAGAACCACTCGGCTGATCCTTCTTCAATATGCCCTTCACCAACATGCAGTGTTTCCTTGATTGAATTAGCTCTCACACCAATATTTGCGTCTAGAGCCTTTGCATTGGGGGCTATCTGAAAATGGCTGTGGCGCTGAAGTTGCCTGTGAATGTGGAGTTGGTGGCATGTGAAACCCGCATGTGGAGCATTCGTTTGTGTGGGATGCTCTACCAGGTTCATTCCTAGATAATGCACTCAAAGGGCACTAAGCATAGAGTGTGAAAACTGAGTTTCCTTGAGAGCTGCTTGGAAGCCTGATGGTGTGTGAAGTTAGTGAGCCAAATGGAGTTGTTCTCCCACAAGAACCACTCGGCTGATCCTTCTTCAATATGCCCTTCACCAACATGCAGTGTTTCCTTGATTGAATTAGCTCTCACACCAATATTTGCGTCTAGAGCCTTTGCATTGAGGGCTATCTGAAAATGGCTGTGGCGCTGAAGTTGCCTGTGAATGTGGAGTTGGTGGCATGTGAAACCCGCATGTGGAGCATTCGTTTGTGTGGGATGCTCTACCAGGTTCATTCCTAGATAATGCACTCAAAGGGCACTAAGCATAGAGTGTGAAAACTGAGTTTCCTTGAGAGCTGCTTGGAAGCCTGATGGTGTGTGCAGTTAGTGAGCCAAATGGAGTTGTTCTCCCACAAGAACCACTCGGCTGATCCTTCTTCAATATGCCCTTCACCAACATGCAGTGTTTCCTTGATTGAATTAGCTCTCACACCAATATTTGCGTCTAGAGCCTTTGCATTGGGGGCTATCTGAAAATGGCTGTGGCGCTGAAGTTGCCTGTGAATGTGGAGTTGGTGGCATGTGAAACCCGCATGTGGAGCATTCGTTTGTGTGGGATGCTCTACCAGGTTCATTCCTAGATAATGCACTCAAAGGGCACTAAGCATAGAGTGTGAAAACTGAGTTTCCTTGAGAGCTGCTTGGAAGCCTGATGGTGTGTGAAGTTAGTGAGCCAAATGGAGTTGTTCCCCCACAAGAACCACTCGGCTGATCCTTCTTCAATATGCCCTTCACCAACATGCAGTGTTTCCTTGATTGAATTAGCTCTCACACCAATATTTGCGTCTAGAGCCTTTGCATTGAGGGCTATCTGAAAACGGCTGTGGCGCTGAAGTTGCCTGTGAATGTGGAGTTGGTGGCATGTGAAACCCGCATGTGGAGCATTCGTTTGTGTGGGATGCTCTACCAGGTTCATTCCTAGATAATGCACTCAAAGGGCACTAAGCATAGAGTGTGAAAACTGAGTTTCCTTGAGAGCTGCTTGGAAGCCTGATGGTGTGTGAAGTTAGTGAGCCAAATGGAGTTGTTCTCCCACAAGAACCACTCGGCTGATCCTTCTTCAATATGCCCTTCACCAACATGCAGTGTTTCCTTGATTGAATTAGCTCTCACACCAATATTTGCGTCTAGAGCCTTTGCATTGAGGGCTATCTGAAAATGGCTGTGGCGCTGAAGTTGCCTGTAAATGTGGAGTTGGTGGCATGTGAAACCCGCATGTGGAGCATTCGTTTGTGTGGGATGCTCTACCAGGTTCATTTCAGTCCTAGCCATACAAAGGGCACTAAGCAAAGAGTGTGAAAACTGAGTTTCCTTGAGAGCTGCTTGGAAGCCTGATGGTGTGTGAAGTTAGTGAGCCAAATGGAGTTGTTCTCCCACAAGAACCACTCGGCTGATCCTTCCTCAATATGCCCTTCACCAACATGCAGTGTTTCCTTGATTGAATTAGCTCTCACACCAATATTTGCGTCTAGAGCCTTTGCATTGAGGGCTATCTGAAAACGGCTGTGGCGCTGAAGTTGCCTGTGAATGTGGAGTTGGTGGCATGTGAAACCCGCATGTGGAGCATTCGTTTGTGTGGGATGCTCTACCAGGTTCATTCCTAGATAATGCACTCAAAGGGCACTAAGCATAGAGTGTGAAAACTGAGTTTCCTTGAGAGCTGCTTGGAAGCCTGATGGTGTGTGAAGTTAGTGAGCCAAATGGAGTTGTTCTCCCACAAGAACCACTCGGCTGATCCTTCTTCAATATGCCCTTCACCAACATGCAGTGTTTCCTTGATTGAATTAGCTCTCACACCAATATTTGCGTCTGGAGCCTTTGCATTGAGGGCTATCTGAAAAGGGCTGTGGCGCTGAAGTTGCCTGTGAATGTGGAGTTGGTGGCATGTGAAACCCGCAAGTGGAGCATTCGTTTGTGTGGGATGCTCTACCAGATTCATTTCAGTCCTAGCCATACAAAGGGCACTAAGCATAGAGTGTGAAAACTGAGTTTCCTTGAGAGCTGCTTGGAAGCCTGATGGTGTGTGAAGTTAGTGAGCCAAATGGAGTTGTTCTCCCACAAGAACCACTCGGCTGATCCTTCTTCAATATGCCCTTCACCAACATGCAGTGTTTCCTTGATTGAATTAGCTCTCACACCAATATTTGCGTCTAGAGCCTTTGCATTGAGGGCTATCTGAAAACGGCTGTGGCGCTGAAGTTGCCTGTGAATGTGGAGTTGGTGGCATGTGAAACCCGCATGTGGAGCATTCGTTTGTGTGGGATGCTTTACCAGGTTCATTCCTAGATAATGCACTCAATGGGCACTAAGCATAGAGTGTGAAAACTGAGTTTCCTTGAGAGCTGCTTGGAAGCCTGATGGTGTGTGAAGTTAGTGAGCCAAATGGAGTTGTTCTCCCACAAGAACCACTCGGCTGATCCTTCTTCAATATGCCCTTCACCAACATGCAGTGTTTCCTTGATTGAATTAGCTCTCACACCAATATTTGCGTCTAGAGCCTTTGCATTGAGGGCTATCTGAAAACGGCTGTGGCGCTGAAGTTGCCTGTGAATGTGGAGTTGGTGGCATGTGAAACCCGCATGTGGAGCATTCGTTTGTGTGGGATGCTCTACCAGGTTCATTCCTAGATAATGCACTCAAAGGGCACTAAGCATAGAGTGTGAAAACTGAGTTTCCTTGAGAGCTGCTTGGAAGCCTGATGGTGTGTGAAGTTAGTGAGCCAAATGGAGTTGTTCTCCCACAAGAACCACTCGGCTGATCCTTCTTCAATATGCCCTTCACCAACATGCAGTGTTTCCTTGATTGAATTAGCTCTCACACCAATATTTGCGTCTAGAGCCTTTGCATTGGGGGCTATCTGAAAACGGCTGTGGCGCTGAAGTTGCCTGTGAATGTGGAGTTGGTGGCATGTGAAACCCGCATGTGGAGCATTCGTTTGTGTGGGATGCTCTACCAGGTTCATTCCTAGATAATGCACTCAAAGGGCACTAAGCATAGAGTGTGAAAACTGAGTTTCCTTGAGAGCTGCTTGGAAGCCTGATGGTGTGTGAAGTTAGTGAGCCAAATGGAGTTGTTCTCCCACAAGAACCACTCGGCTGATCCTTCTTCAATATGCCCTTCACCAACATGCAGTGTTTCCTTGATTGAATTAGCTCTCACACCAATATTTGCGTCTAGAGCCTTTGCATTGAGGGCTATCTGAAAATGGCTGTGGCGCTGAAGTTGCCTGTGAATGTGGAGTTGGTGGCATGTGAAACCCGCATGTGGAGCATTCGTTTGTGTGGGATGCTCTACCAGGTTCATTTCAGTCCTAGCCATACAAAGGGCACTAAGCATAGAGTGTGAAAACTGAGTTTCCTTGAGAGCTGCTTGGAAGCCTGATGGTGTGTGAAGTTAGTGAGCCAAATGGAGTTGTTCTCCCACAAGAACCACTCGGCTGATCCTTCTTCAATATGCCCTTCACCAACATGCAGTGTTTCCTTGATTGAATTAGCTCTCACACCAATATTTGCGTCTAGAGCCTTTGCATTGAGGGCTATCTGAAAACGGCTGTGGCGCTGAAGTTGCCTGTGAATGTGGAGTTGGTGGCATGTGAAACCCGCATGTGGAGCATTCGTTTGTGTGGGATGCTCTACCAGGTTCATTCCTAGATAATGCACTCAAAGGGCACTAAGCATAGAGTGTGAAAACTGAGTTTCCTTGAGAGCTGCTTGGAAGCCTGATGTTGTGTGAAGTTAGTGAGCCAAATGGAGTTGTTCTCCCACAAGAACCACTCGGCTGATCCTTCTTCAATATGCCCTTCACCAACATGCAGTGTTTCCTTGATTGAATTAGCTCTCACACCAATATTTGCGTCTAGAGCCTTTGCATTGAGGGCTATCTGAAAACGGCTGTGGCGCTGAAGTTGCCTGTGAATGTGGAGTTGGTGGCATGTGAAACCCGCATGTGGAGCATTCGTTTGTGTGGGATGCTCTACCAGGTTCATTCCTAGATAATGCACTCAAAGGGCACTAAGCATAGAGTGTGAAAACTGAGTTTCCTTGAGAGCTGCTTGGAAGCCTGATGGTGTGTGAAGTTAGTGAGCCAAATGGAGTTGTTCTCCCACAAGAACCACTCGGCTGATCCTTCTTCAATATGCCCTTCACCAACATGCAGTGTTTCCTTGATTGAATTAGCTCTCACACCAATATTTGCGTCTAGAGCCTTTGCATTGGGGGCTATCTGAAAATGGCTGTGGCGCTGAAGTTGCCTGTGAATGTGGAGTTGGTGGCATGTGAAACCCGCATGTGGAGCATTCGTTTGTGTGGGATGCTCTACCAGGTTCATTCCTAGATAATGCACTCAAAGGGCACTAAGCATAGAGTGTGAAAACTGAGTTTCCTTGAGAGCTGCTTGGAAGCCTGATGGTGTGTGAAGTTAGTGAGCCAAATGGAGTTGTTCCCCCACAAGAAGCACTCGGCTGATCCTTCTTCAATATGCCCTTCACCAACATGCAGTGTTTCCTTGATTGAATTAGCTCTCACACCAATATTTGCGTCTAGAGCCTTTGCATTGAGGGCTATCTGAAAACGGCTGTGGCGCTGAAGTTGCCTGTGAATGTGGAGTTGGTGGCATGTGAAACCCGCCTGTGGAGCATTCGTTTGTGTGGGATGCTCTACCAGGTTCATTCCTAGATAATGCACTCAAAGGGCACTAAGCATAGAGTGTGAAAACTGAGTTTCCTTGAGAGCTGCTTGGAAGCCTGATGGTGTGTGAAGTTAGTGAGCCAAATGGAGTTGTTCTCCCACAAGAACCACTCGGCTGATCCTTCTTCAATATGCCCTTCACCAACATGCAGTGTTTCCTTGATTGAATTAGCTCTCACACCAATATTTGCGTCTAGAGCCTTTGCATTGGGGGCTATCTGAAAACGGCTGTGGCGCTGAAGTTGCCTGTGAATGTGGAGTTGGTGGCATGTGAAAACCGCATGTGGAGCATTCGTTTGTGTGGGATGCTCTACCAGGTTCATTCCTAGATAATGCACTCAAAGGGCACTAAGCATAGAGTGTGAAAACTGAGTTTCCTTGAGAGCTGCTTGGAAGCCTGATGGTGTGTGAAGTTAGTGAGCCAAATGGAGTTGTTCTCCCACAAGAACCACTCGGCTGATCCTTCTTCAATATGCCCTTCACCAACATGCAGTGTTTCCTTGATTGAATTAGCTCTCACACCAATATTTGCGTCTGGAGCCTTTGCATTGAGGGCTATCTGAAAAGGGCTGTGGCGCTGAAGTTGCCTGTGAATGTGGAGTTGGTGGCATGTGAAACCCGCAAGTGGAGCATTCGTTTGTGTGGGATGCTCTAACAGATTCATTTCAGTCCTAGCCATACAAAGGGCACTAAGCATAGAGTGTGAAAACTGAGTTTCCTTGAGAGCTGCTTGGAAGCCTGATGGTGTGTGAAGTTAGTGAGCCAAATGGAGTTGTTCTCCCACAAGAACCACTCGGCTGATCCTTCTTCAATATGCCCTTCACCAACATGCAGTGTTTCCTTGATTGAATTAGCTCTCACACCAATATTTGCGTCTAGAGCCTTTGCATTGAGGGCTATCTGAAAACGGCTGTGGCGCTGAAGTTGCCTGTGAATGTGGAGTTGGTGGCATGTGAAACCCGCATGTGGAGCATTCGTTTGTGTGGGATGCTTTACCTGGTTCATTCCTAGATAATGCACTCAATGGGCACTAAGCATAGAGTGTGAAAACTGAGTTTCCTTGAGAGCTGCTTGGAAGCCTGATGGTGTGTGAAGTTAGTGAGCCAAATGGAGTTGTTCTCCCACAAGAACCACTCGGCTGATCCTTCTTCAATATGCCCTTCACCAACATGCAGTGTTTCCTTGATTGAATTAGCTCTCACACCAATATTTGCGTCTAGAGCCTTTGCATTGAGGGCTATCTGAAAATGGCTGTGGCGCTGAAGTTGCCTGTGAATGTGGAGTTGGTGGCATGTGAAACCCGCATGTGGAGCATTCGTTTGTGTGGGATGCTCTACCAGGTTCATTTCAGTCCTAGCCATACAAAGGGCACTAAGCATAGAGTGTGAAAACTGAGTTTCCTTGAGAGCTGCTTGGAAGCCTGATGGTGTGTGAAGTTAGTGAGCCAAATGGAGTTGTTCTCCCACAAGAACCACTCGGCTGATCCTTCTTCAATATGCCCTTCACCAACATGCAGTGTTTCCTTGATTGAATTAGCTCTCACACCAATATTTGCGTCTAGAGCCTTTGCATTGAGGGCTATCTGAAAACGGCTGTGGCGCTGAAGTTGCCTGTGAATGTGGAGTTGGTGGCATGTGAAACCCGCATGTGGAGCATTCGTTTGTGTGGGATGCTCTACCAGGTTCATTCCTAGATAATGCACTCAAAGGGCACTAAGCATAGAGTGTGAAAACTGAGTTTCCTTGAGAGCTGCTTGGAAGCCTGATGTTGTGTGAAGTTAGTGAGCCAAATGGAGTTGTTCTCCCACAAGAACCACTCGGCTGATCCTTCTTCAATATGCCCTTCACCAACATGCAGTGTTTCCTTGATTGAATTAGCTCTCACACCAATATTTGCGTCTAGAGCCTTTGCATTGAGGGCTATCTGAAAACGGCTGTGGCGCTGAAGTTGCCTGTGAATGTGGAGTTGGTGGCATGTGAAACCCGCATGTGGAGCATTCGTTTGTGTGGGATGCTTTACCAGGTTCATTCCTAGATAATGCACTCAAAGGGCACTAAGCATAGACTGTGAAAACTGAGTTTCCTTGAGAGCTGCTTGGAAGCCTGATGGTGTGTGAAGTTAGTGAGCCAAATGGAGTTGTTCTCCCACAAGAACCACTCGGCTGATCCTTCTTCAATATGCCCTTCACCAACATGCAGTGTTTCCTTGATTGAATTAGCTGTCACACCAATATTTGCGTCTAGAGCCTTTGCATTGAGGGCTATCTGAAAATGGCTGTGGCGCTGAAGTTGCCTGTGAATGTGGAGTTGGTGGCATGTGAAACCCGCATGTGGAGCATTCGTTTGTGTGGGATGCTCTACCAGGTTCATTCCTAGATAATGCACTCAAAGGGCACTAAGCATAGAGTGTGAAAACTGAGTTTCCTTGAGAGCTGCTTGGAAGCCTGATGGTGTGTGAAGTTAGTGAGCCAAATGGAGTTGTTCTCCCACAAGAACCACTCGGCTGATCCTTCTTCAATATGCCCTTCACCAACATGCAGTGTTTCCTTGATTGAATTAGCTCTCACACCAATATTTGCGTCTAGAGCCTTTGCATTGGGGGCTATCTGAAAATGGCTGTGGCGCTGAAGTTGCCTGTGAATGTGGAGTTGGTGGCATGTGAAACCCGCATGTGGAGCATTCGTTTGTGTGGGATGCTCTACCAGGTTCATTCCTAGATAATGCACTCAAAGGGCACTAAGCATAGAGTGTGAAAACTGAGTTTCCTTGAGAGCTGCTTGGAAGCCTGATGGTGTGTGAAGTTAGTGAGCCAAATGGAGTTGTTCTCCCACAAGAACCACTCGGCTGATCCTTCTTCAATATGCCCTTCACCAACATGCAGTGTTTCCTTGATTGAATTAGCTCTCACACCAATATTTGCGTCTGGAGCCTTTGCATTGAGGGCTATCTGAAAAGGGCTGTGGCGCTGAAGTTGCCTGTGAATGTGGAGTTGGTGGCATGTGAAACCCGCAAGTGGAGCATTCGTTTGTGTGGGATGCTCTACCAGATTCATTTCAGTCCTAGCCATACAAAGGGCACTAAGCATAGAGTGTGAAAACTGAGTTTCCTTGAGAGCTGCTTGGAAGCCTGATGGTGTGTGAAGTTAGTGAGCCAAATGGAGTTGTTCTCCCACAAGAACCACTCGGCTGATCCTTCTTCAATATGCCCTTCACCAACATGCAGTGTTTCCTTGATTGAATTAGCTCTCACACCAATATTTGCGTCTAGAGCCTTTGCATTGAGGGCTATCTGAAAACGGCTGTGGCGCTGAAGTTGCCTGTGAATGTGGAGTTGGTGGCATGTGAAACCCGCATGTGGAGCATTCGTTTGTGTGGGATGCTCTACCAGGTTCATTTCAGTCCTTGCCATACAAAGGGCACTAAGCATAGAGTGTGAAAACTGAGTTTCCTTGAGAGCTGCTTGGAAGCCTGATGGTGTGTGAAGTTAGTGAGCCAAATGGAGTTGTTCTCCCACAAGAACCACTCGGCTGATCCTTCTTCAATATGCCCTTCACCAACATGCAGTGTTTCCTTGATTGAATTAGCTCTCACACCTATATTTGCGTCTAGAGCCTTTGCATTGGGGGCTATCTGAAAACGGCTGTGGCGCTGAAGTTGCCTGTGAATGTGGAGTTGGTGGCATGTGAAACCCGCATGTGGAGCATTCGTTTGTGTGGGATGCTCTACCAGGTTCATTCCTAGATAATGCACTCAAAGGGCACTAAGCATAGAGTGTGAAAACTGAGTTTCCTTGAGAGCTGCTTGGAAGCCTGATGGTGTGTGAAGTTAGTGAGCCAAATGGAGTTGTTCTCCCACAAGAACCACTCGGCTGATCCTTCTTCAATATGCCCTTCACCAACATGCAGTGTTTCCTTGATTGAATTAGCTCTCACACCAATATTTGCGTCTAGAGCCTTTGCATTGAGGACTATCTGAAAACGGCTGTGGCGCTGAAGTTGCCTGTGAATGTGGAGTTGGTGGCATGTGAAACCCGCATGTGGAGCATTCGTTTGTGTGGGATGCTCTACCAGGTTCATTCCTAGATAATGCACTCAAAGGGCACTAAGCATAGAGTGTGAAAACTGAGTTTCCTTGAGAGCTGCTTGGAAGCCTGATGGTGTGTGAAGTTAGTGAGCCAAATGGAGTTGTTCTCCCACAAGAACCACTCGGCTGATCCTTCTTCAATATGCCCTTCACCAACATGCAGTGTTTCCTTGATTGAATTAGCTCTCACACCAATATTTGCGTCTGGAGCCTTTGCATTGAGGGCTATCTGAAAACGGCTGTGGCGCTGAAGTTGCCTGTGAATGTGGAGTTGGTGGCATGTGAAACCCGCATGTGGAGCATTCGTTTGTGTGGGATGCTCTACCAGATTCATTTCAGTCCTAGCCATACAAAGGGCACTAAGCATAGAGTGTGAAAACTGAGTTTCCTTGAGAGCTGCTTGGAAGCCTGATGGTGTGTGAAGTTAGTGAGCCAAATGGAGTTGTTCTCCCACAAGAACCACTCGGCTGATCCTTCTTCAATATGCCCTTCACCAACATGCAGTGTTTCCTTGATTGAATTAGCTCTCACACCAATTTTTGCGTCTAGAGCCTTTGCATTGAGGGCTATCTGAAAACGGCTGTGGCGCTGAAGTTGCCTGTGAATGTGGAGTTGGTGGCATGTGAAACCCGCATGTGGAGCATTCGTTTGTGTGGGATGCTCTACCAGGTTCATTCCTAGATAATGCACTCAAAGGGCACTAAGCATAGAGTGTGAAAACTGAGTTTCCTTGAGAGCTGCTTGGAAGCCTGATGGTGTGTGAACTTAGTGAGCCAAATGGAGTTGTTCTCCCACAAGAACCACTCGGCTGATCCTTCTTCAATATGCCCTTCACCAACATGCGGTGTTTCCTTGATTGAATTAGCTCTCACACCAATATTTGCGTCTAGAGCCTTTGCATTGAGGGCTATCTGAAAACGGCTGTGGCGCTGAAGTTGCCTGTGAATGTGGAGTTGGTGGCATGTGAAACCCGCATGTGGAGCATTCGTTTGTGTGGGATGCTCTACCAGGTTCATTCCTAGATAATGCACTCAAAGGGCACTAAGCATAGAGTGTGAAAACTGAGTTTCCTTGAGAGCTGCTTGGAAGCCTGATGGTGTGTGAAGTTAGTGAGCCAAATGGAGTTGTTCTCCCACAAGAACCACTCGGCTGATCCTTCTTCAATATGCCCTTCACCAACATGCAGTGTTTCCTTGATTCAATTAGCTCTCACACCAATATTTGCGTCTAGAGCCTTTGCATTGAGGGCTATCTGAAAACGGCTGTGGCGCTGAAGTTGCCTGTGAATGTGGAGTTGGTGGCATGTTTGACCCGCATGTGGAGCATTCGTTTGTGTGGGATGCTCTACCAGGTTCATTCCTAGATAATGCACTCAAAGGGCACTAAGCATAGAGTGTGAAAACTGAGTTTCCTTGAGAGCTGCTTGGAAGCCTGATGGTGTGTGAAGTTAGTGAGCCAAATGGAGTTGTTCTCCCACAAGAACCACTCGGCTGATCCTTCTTCAATATGCCCTTCACCAACATGCAGTGTTTCCTTGATTGAATTAGCTCTCACACCAATATTTGCGTCTAGAGCCTTTGCATTGAGGGCTATCTGAAAACGGCTGTGGCGCTGAAGTTGCCTGTGAATGTGGAGTTGGTGGCATGTGAAACCCGCATGTGGAGCATTCGTTTGTGTGGGATGCTCTACCAGGTTCATTCCTAGATAATGCACTCAAAGGGCACTAAGCATAGAGTGTGAAAACTGAGTTTCCTTGAGAGCTGCTTGGAAGCCTGATGGTGTGTGAAGTTAGTGAGCCAAATGGAGTTGTTCTCCCACAAGAACCACTCGGCTGATCCTTCTTCAATATGCCCTTCACCAACATGCAGTGTTTCCTTGATTGAATTAGCTCTCACACCAATATTTGCGTCTAGAGCCTTTGCATTGAGGGCTATCTGAAAACGGCTGTGGCGCTGAAGTTGCCTGTGAATGTGGAGTTGGTGGCATGTGAAACCCGCATGTGGAGCATTCGTTTGTGTGGGATGCTCTAAGAGGTTCATTCCTAGATAATGCACTCAAAAGGCATTAAGCATAGAGTGTGAAAACTGAGTTTCCTTGAGAGCTGCTTGGAAGCCTGATGGTGTGTGAAGTTAGTGAGCCAAATGGAGTTGTTCTCCCACAAGAACCACTCGGCTGATCCTTCTTCAATATGCCCTTCACCAACATGCAGTGTTTCCTTGATTGAATTAGCTCTCACACCAATATTTGCGTCTAGAGCCTTTGCATTGAGGGCTATCTGAAAACGGCTGTGGCGCTGAAGTTGCCTGTGAATGTGGAGTTGGTGGCATGTGAAACCCGCATGTGGAGCATTCGTTTGTGTGGGATGCTCTAAGAGGTTCATTCCTAGATAATGCACTCAAAAGGCACTAAGCATAGAGTGTGAAAACTGAGTTTCCTTGAGAGCTGCTTGGAAGCCTGATGGTGTGTGAAGTTAGTGAGCCAAATGGAGTTGTTCTCCCACAAGAACCACTCGGCTGATCCTTCTTCAGTATGCCCTTCACCAACATGCAGTGTTTCCTTGATTGAATTAGCTCTCACACCAATATTTGCGTCTAGAGCCTTTGCACTGAGGGCTATCTGAAAACGGCTGTGGCGCTGAAGTTGCCTGTGAATGTGGAGTTGGTGGCATGTGAAACCCGCATGTGGAGCATTCGTTTGTGTGGGATGCTCTACCAGGTTCATTCCTAGATAATGCACTCAAAGGGCACTAAGCATAGAGTGTGAAAACTGAGTTTCCTTGAGAGCTGCTTGGAAGCCTGATGGTGTGTGAAGTTAGTGAGCCAAATGGAGTTGTTCTCCCACAAGAACCACTCGGCTGATCCTTCTTCAATATGCCCTTCACCAACATGCAGTGTTTCCTTGATTGAATTAGCTCTCACACCAATATTTGCGTCTAGAGCCTTTGCATTGAGGGCTATCTGAAAAACGGCTGTGGCGCTGAAGTTGCCTGTGAATGTGGAGTTGGTGGCATGTGAAACCCGCATGTGGAGCATTCGTTTGTGTGGGATGCTCTACCAGGTTCATTCCAGTTCTAGCCATACAGAGGGCACTAAGCATAGAGTGTGAAAACTGAGTTTCCTTGAGAGCTGCTTGGAAGCCTGATGGTGTGTGAAGTTAGTGAGCCAAATGGAGTTGTTCTCCCACAAGAACCACTCGGCTCATCCTTCTTCAATATGCCCTTCACCAACATGCAGTGTTTCCTTGATTGAATTAGCTCTCACACCAATATTTGCGTCTAGAGCCTTTGCATTGAGGGCTATCTGAAAAACGGCTGTGGCGCTGAAGTTGCCTGTGAATGTGGAGTTGGTGGCATGTGAAACCCGCATGTGGAGCATTCGTTTGTGTGGGATGCTCTACCAGGTTCATTCCTAGATAATGCACTCAAAGGGCACTAAGCATAGAGTGTGAAAACTGAGTTTCCTTGAGAGCTGCTTGGAAGCCTGATGGTGTGTGAAGTTAGTGAGCCAAATGGAGTTGTTCTCCCACAAGAACCACTCGGCTGATCCTTCTTCAATATGCCCTTCACCAACATGCAGTGTTTCCTTGATTGAATTAGCTCTCACACCAATATTTGCGTCTAGAGCCTTTGCATTGAGGGCTATCTGAAAACGGCTGTGGCGCTGAAGTTGCCTGTGAATGTGGAGTTGGTGGCATGTTTGACCCGCATGTGGAGCATTCGTTTGTGTGGGATGCTCTACCAGGTTCATTCCTAGATAATGCACTCAAAGGGCACTAAGCATAGAGTGTGAAAACTGAGTTTCCTTGAGAGCTGCTTGGAAGCCTGATGGTGTGTGAAGTTAGTGAGAAAAATGGAGTTGTTCTCCCACAAGAACCACTCGGCTGATCCTTCTTCAATATGCCCTTCACCAACATGCAGTGTTTCCTTGATTGAATTAGCTCTCACACCAATATTTGCGTCTAGAGCCTTTGCATTGAGGGCTATCTGAAAACGGCTGTGGCGCTGAAGTTGCCTGTGAATGTGGAGTTGGTGGCATGTGAAACCCGCATGTGGAGCATTCGTTTGTGTGGGATGCTCTACCAGGTTCATTCCTAGATAATGCACTCAAAGGGCACTAAGCATAGAGTGTGAAAACTGAGTTTCCTTGAGAGCTGCTTGGAAGCCTGATGGTGTGTGAAGTTAGTGAGCCAAATGGAGTTGTTCTCCCACAAGAACCACTCGGCTGATCCTTCTTCAATATGCCCTTCACCAACATGCAGTGTTTCCTTGATTGAATTAGCTCTCACACCAATATTTGCGTCTAGAGCCTTTGCATTGAGGGCTATCTGAAAACGGCTGTGGCGCTGAAGTTGCCTGTGAATGTGGAGTTGGTGGCATGTGAAACCCGCATGTGGAGCATTCGTTTGTGTGGGATGCTCTAAGAGGTTCATTCCTAGATAATGCACTCAAAAGGCATTAAGCATAGAGTGTGAAAACTGAGTTTCCTTGAGAGCTGCTTGGAAGCCTGATGGTGTGTGAAGTTAGTGAGCCAAATGGAGTTGTTCTCCCACAAGAACCACTCGGCTGATCCTTCTTCAATATGCCCTTCACCAACATGCAGTGTTTCCTTGATTGAATTAGCTCTCACACCAATATTTGCGTCTAGAGCCTTTGCATTGAGGGCTATCTGAAAACGGCTGTGGCGCTGAAGTTGCCTGTGAATGTGGAGTTGGTGGCATGTGAAACCCGCATGTGGAGCATTCGTTTGTGTGGGATGCTCTAAGAGGTTCATTCCTAGATAATGCACTCAAAAGGCACTAAGCATAGAGTGTGAAAACTGAGTTTCCTTGAGAGCTGCTTGGAAGCCTGATGGTGTGTGAAGTTAGTGAGCCAAATGGAGTTGTTCTCCCACAAGAACCACTCGGCTGATCCTTCTTCAGTATGCCCTTCACCAACATGCAGTGTTTCCTTGATTGAATTAGCTCTCACACCAATATTTGCGTCTAGAGCCTTTGCACTGAGGGCTATCTGAAAACGGCTGTGGCGCTGAAGTTGCCTGTGAATGTGGAGTTGGTGGCATGTGAAACCCGCATGTGGAGCATTCGTTTGTGTGGGATGCTCTACCAGGTTCATTCCTAGATAATGCACTCAAAGGGCACTAAGCATAGAGTGTGAAAACTGAGTTTCCTTGAGAGCTGCTTGGAAGCCTGATGGTGTGTGAAGTTAGTGAGCCAAATGGAGTTGTTCTCCCACAAGAACCACTCGGCTGATCCTTCTTCAATATGCCCTTCACCAACATGCAGTGTTTCCTTGATTGAATTAGCTCTCACACCAATATTTGCGTCTAGAGCCTTTGCATTGAGGGCTATCTGAAAAACGGCTGTGGCGCTGAAGTTGCCTGTGAATGTGGAGTTGGTGGCATGTGAAACCCGCATGTGGAGCATTCGTTTGTGTGGGATGCTCTACCAGGTTCATTCCAGTTCTAGCCATACAGAGGGCACTAAGCATAGAGTGTGAAAACTGAGTTTCCTTGAGAGCTGCTTGGAAGCCTGATGGTGTGTGAAGTTAGTGAGCCAAATGGAGTTGTTCTCCCACAAGAACCACTCGGCTGATCCTTCTTCAATATGCCCTTCACCAACATGCAGTGTTTCCTTGATTGAATTAGCTCTCACACCAATATTTGCGTCTAGAGCCTTTGCACTGAGGGCTATCTGAAAACGGCTGTGGCGCTGAAGTTGCCTGTGAATGTGGAGTTGGTGGCATGTGAAACCCGCATGTGGAGCATTCGTTTGTGTGGGATGCTCTACCAGGTTCATTCCTAGATAATGCACTCAAAGGGCACTAAGCATAGATTGTGAAAACTGAGTTTCCTTGAGAGCTGCTTGGAAGCCTGATGGTGTGTGAAGTTAGTGAGCCAAATGGAGTTGTTCTCCCACAAGAACCACTCGGCTCATCCTTCTTCAATATGCCCTTCACCAACATGCAGTGTTTCCTTGATTGAATTAGCTCTCACACCAATATTTGCATCTAGAGCCTTTGCATTGAGGGCTATCTGAAAAACGGCTGTGGCGCTGAAGTTGCCTGTGAATGTGGAGTTGGTGGCATGTGAAACCCGCATGTGGAGCATTCGTTTGTGTGGGATGCTCTACCAGGTTCATTCCAGTTCTAGCCATACAGAGGGCACTAAGCATAGAGTGTGAAAACTGAGTTTCCTTGAGAGCTGCTTGGAAGCCTGATGGTGTGTGAAGTTAGTGAGCCAAATGGAGTTGTTCTCCCACAAGAACCACTCGGCTGATCCTTCTTCAATATGCCCTTCACCAACATGCAGTGTTTCCTTGATTGAATTAGCTCTCACACCAATATTTGCGTCTAGAGCCTTTGCATTGAGGGCTATCTGAAAACGGCTGTGGCGCTGAAGTTGCCTGTGAATGTGGAGTTGGTGGCATGTGAAACCCGCATGTGGAGCATTCGTTTGTGTGGGATGCTCTACCAGGTTCATTCCTAGATAATGCACTCAAAGGGCACTAAGCATAGAGTGTGAAAACTGAGTTTCCTTGAGAGCTGCTTGGAAGCCTGATGGTGTGTGAAGTTAGTGAGCCAAATGGAGTTGTTCTCCCACAAGAACCACTCGGCTGATCCTTCTTCAATATGCCCTTCACCAACATGCAGTGTTTCCTTGATTGAATTAGCTCTCACACCAATATTTGCGTCTAGAGCCTTTGCATTGAGGGCTATCTGAAAACGGCTGTGGCGCTGAAGTTGCCTGTGAATGTGGAGTTGGTGGCATGTGAAACCCGCATGTGGAGCATTCGTTTGTGTGGGATGCTCTAAGAGGTTCATTCCTAGATAATGCACTCAAAAGGCACTAAGCATAGAGTGTGAAAACTCAGTTTCCTTGAGAGCTGCTTGGAAGCCTGATGGTGTGTGAAGTTAGTGAGCCAAATGGAGTTGTTCTCCCACAAGAACCACTCGGCTGATCCTTCTTCAATATGCCCTTCACCAACATGCAGTGTTTCCTTGATTGAATTAGCTCTCACACCAATATTTGCGTCTAGAGCCTTTGCATTGAGGGCTATCTGAAAACGGCTGTGGCGCTGAAGTTGCCTGTGAATGTGGAGTTGGTGGCATGTGAAACACGCATGTGGAGCATTCGTTTGTGTGGGATGCTCTAAGAGGTTCATTCCTAGATAATGCACTCAAAGGGCACTAAGCATAGAGTGTGAAAACTGAGTTTCCTTGAGAGCTGCTTGGAAGCCTGATGGTGTGTGAAGTTAGTGAGCCAAATGGAGTTGTTCTCCCACAAGAACCACTCGGCTGATCCTTCTTCAATATGCCCTTCACCAACATGCAGTGTTTCCTTGATTGAATTAGCTCTCACACCAATATTTGCGTCTAGAGCCTTTGCATTGAGGGCTATCTGAAAACGGCTGTGGCGCTGAAGTTGCCTGAGAATGTGGAGTTGGTGGCATGTGAAAACCCGCATGTGGAGCATTCGTTTGTGTGGGATGCTCTACCAGGTTCATTCCTAGATAATGCACTCAAAGGGCACTAAGCATAGAGTGTGAAAACTGAGTTTCCTTGAGAGCTGCTTGGAAGCCTGATGGTGTGTGAAGTTTTTCGTGAGCCAAATGGAGTTGTTCTCCTCCACAAGAACCACTCGGCTGATCCTTCTTCAATATGCCCTTCACCAACATGCGGTGTTTCCTTGATTGAATTAGCTCTCACACCAATATTTGCGTCTAGAGCCTTTGCATTGAGGGCTATCTGAAAACGGCTGTGGCGCTGAAGTTGCCTGTGAATGTGGAGTTGGTGGCATGTGAAACCCGCATGTGGAGCATTCGTTTGTGTGGGATGCTCTACCAGGTTCATTCCTAGATAATGCACTCAAAGGGCACTAAGCATAGACTGTGAAAACTGAGTTTCCTTGAGAGCTGCTTGGAAGCCTGATGGTGTGTGCAGTTAGTGAGCCAAATGGAGTTGTTCTCCCACAAGAACCACTCGGCTGATCCTTCTTCAATATGCCCTTCAATAACAT
Organism: Ochotona princeps; assembly: GCF_030435755.1. Classification (NCBI taxonomy): domain Eukaryota; kingdom Metazoa; phylum Chordata; class Mammalia; order Lagomorpha; family Ochotonidae; genus Ochotona; species Ochotona princeps. The sequence continues at coordinate 26,099 of NW_026701669.1, forward strand.
GCAGTGTTTCCTTGATTGAATTAGCTCTCACACCAATATTTGCGTCTAGAGCCTTTGCATTGAGGGCTATCTGAAAACGGCTGTGGCGCTGAAGTTGCCTGTGAATGTGGAGTTGGTGGCATGTGAAACCCGCATGTGGAGCATTCGTTTGTGTGGGATGCTCTACCAGGTTCATTCCTAGATAATGCACTCAAAGGGCACTAAGCATAGAGTGTGAAAACTGAGTTTCCTTGAGAGCTGCTTGGAAGCCTGATGGTGTGTGAAGTTAGTGAGCCAAATGGAGTTGTTCTCCCACAAGAACCACTCGGCTGATCCTTCTTCAATATGCCCTTCACCAACATGCAGTGTTTCCTTGATTGAATTAGCTCTCACACCAATATTTGCGTCTAGAGCCTTTGCATTGAGGGCTATCTGAAAACGGCTGTGGCGCTGAAGTTGCCTGTGAATGTGGAGTTGGTGGCATGTGAAACCCGCATGTGGAGCATTCGTTTGTGTGGGATGCTCTACCAGGTTCATTCCTAGATAATGCACTCAAAGGGCACTAAGCATAGATTGTGAAAACTGAGTTTCCTTGGGAGCTGCTTGGAAGCCTGATGGTGTGTGAAGTTAGTGAGCCAAATGGAGTTGTTCTCCCACAAGAACCACTCGGCTGATCCTTCTTCAATATGCCCTTCACCAACATGCAGTGTTTCCTTGATAGAATTAGCTCTCACACCAATATTTGCGTCTAGAGCCTTTGCATTGAGGGCTATCTGAAAACGGCTGTGGCGCTGAAGTTGCCTGTGAATGTGGAGTTGGTGGCATGTGAAACCCGCATGTGGAGCATTCGTTTGTGTGGGATGCTCTACCAGGTTCATTCCTAGATAATGCACTCAAAGGGCACTAAGCATAGAGTGTGAAAACTGAGTTTCCTTGAGAGCTGCTTGGAAGCCTGATGGTGTGTGAAGTTAGTGAGCCAAATGGAGTTGTTCTCCCACAAGAACCACTCGGCTGATCCTTCTTCAATATGCCCTTCACCAACATGCAGTGTTTCCTTGATTGAATTAGCTCTCACACCAATATTTGCGTCTAGAGCCTTTGCATTGAGGGCTATCTGAAAACGGCTGTGGCGCTGAAGTTGCCTGTGAATGTGGAGTTGGTGGCATGTGAAACCCGCATGTGGAGCATTCGTTTGTGTGGGATGCTCTACCAGGTTCATTCCTAGATAATGCACTCAAAGGGCACTAAGCATAGAGTGTGAAAACTGAGTTTCCTTGAGAGCTGCTTGGAAGCCTGATGGTGTGTGAAGTTAGTGAGCCAAATGGAGTTGTTCTCCCACAAGAACCACTCGGCTGATCCTTCTTCAATATGCCCTTCACCAACATGCAGTGTTTCCTTGATTGAATTAGCTCTCACACCAATATTTGCGTCTAGAGCCTTTGCATTGAGGGCTATCTGAAAATGGCTGTGGCGCTGAAGTTGCCTGTGAATGTGGAGTTGGTGGCATGTGAAACCCGCATGTGGAGCATTCGTTTGTGTGGGATGCTGGCCAGGTTCATTCCTAGATAATGCACTCAAAGTGCACTAAGCATAGAGTGTGAAAACTGAGTTTCCTTGAGAGCTGCTTGGAAGCCTGATGGTGTGTGAAGTTAGTGAGCCAAATGGAGTTGTTCTCCCACAAGAACCACTCGGCTGATCCTTCTTCAATATGCCCTTCACCAACATGCAGTGTTTCCTTGATTGAATTAGCTCTCACACCAATATTTGCGTCTAGAGCCTTTGCATTGAGGGCTATCTGAAAATGGCTGTGGCGCTGAAGTTGCCTCTGAATGTGGAGTTGGTGGCATGTGAAACCCGCATGTGGAGCATTCGTTTGTGTGGGATGCTCTACCAGGTTCATTCCTAGATAATGCACTCAAAGGGCACTAAGCATAGAGTGTGAAAACTGAGTTTCCTTGAGAGCTGCTTGGAAGCCTGATGGTGTGTGAAGTTAGTGAGCCAAATGGAGTTGTTCCCCCACAAGAAGCACTCGGCTGATCCTGCTTCAATATGCCCTTCACCAACATGCAGTGTTTCCTTGATTGAATTAGCTCTCACACCAATATTTGCGTCTAGAGCCTTTGCATTGAGGGCTATCCGAAAACGGCTGTGGCGCTGAAGTTGCCTGTGAATGTGGAGTTGGTGGCATGTGAAACCCGCATGTGGAGCATTCGTTTGTGTGGGATGCTCTACCAGGTTCATTCCTAGATAATGCACTCAAAGGGCACTAAGCATAGAGTGTGAAAACTGAGTTTCCTTGAGAGCTGCTTGGAAGCCTGATGGTGTGTGAAGTTCGTGAGCCAAATGGAGTTGTTCTCCCACAAGAACCACTCGGCTGATCCTTCTTCAATATGCCCTTCACCAACATGCAGTGTTTCCTTGATTGAATTAGCTCTCACACCAATATTTGCGTCTAGAGCCTTTGCATTGAGGGCTATCTGAAAACGGCTGTGGCGCTGAAGTTGCCTGTGAATGTGGAGTTGGTGGCATGTGAAACCCGCATGTGGAGCATTCGTTTGTGTGGGATGCTCTACCAGGTTCATTCCTAGATAATGCACTCAAAGGGCACTAAGCATAGACTGTGAAAACTGAGTTTCCTTGAGAGCTGCTTGGAAGCCTGATGGTGTGTGAAGTTAGTGAGCCAAATGGAGTTGTTCTCCCACAAGAACCACTCGGCTGATCCTTCTTCAATATGCCCTTCAATAACATGCAGTGTTTCCTTGATTGAATTAGCTCTCACACCAATATTTGCGTCTAGAGCCTTTGCATTGAGGGCTATCTGAAAACGGCTGTGGCGCTGAAGTTGCCTGTGAATGTGGAGTTGGTGGCATGTGAAACCCGCATGTGGAGCATTCGTTTGTGTGGGATGCTCTACCAGGTTCATTCCTAGATAATGCACTCAAAGGGCACTAAGCATAGAGTGTGAAAACTGAGTTTCCTTGAGAGCTGCTTGGAAGCCTGATGGTGTGTGAAGTTAGTGAGCCAAATGGAGTTGTTCTCCCACAAGAACCACTCGGCTGATCCTTCTTCAATATGCCCTTCACCAACATGCAGTGTTTCCTTGATTGAATTAGCTCTCACACCAATATTTGCGTCTAGAGCCTTTGCATTGAGGGCTATCTGAAAACGGCTGTGGCGCTGAAGTTGCCTGTGAATGTGGAGTTGGTGGCATGTGAAACCCGCATGTGGAGCATTCGTTTGTGTGGGATGCTCTACCAGGTTCATTCCTAGATAATGCACTCAAAGGGCACTAAGCATAGATTGTGAAAACTGAGTTTCCTTGAGAGCTGCTTGGAAGCCTGATGGTGTGTGAAGTTAGTGAGCCAAATGGAGTTGTTCTCCCACAAGAACCACTCGGCTGATCCTTCTTCAATATGCCCTTCACCAACATGCAGTGTTTCCTTGATTGAATTAGCTCTCACACCAATATTTGCGTCTAGAGCCTTTGCATTGAGGGCTATCTGAAAACGGCTGTGGCGCTGAAGTTGCCTGTGAATGTGGAGTTGGTGGCATGTGAAACCCGCATGTGGAGCATTCGTTTGTGTGGGATGCTCTACCAGGTTCATTCCTAGATAATGCACTCAAAGGGCACTAAGCATAGAGTGTGAAAACTGAGTTTCCTTGAGAGCTGCTTGGAAGCCTGATGGTGTGTGAAGTTAGTGAGCCAAATGGAGTTGTTCTCCCACAAGAACCACTCGGCTGATCCTTCTTCAATATGCCCTTCACCAACATGCAGTGTTTCCTTGATTGAATTAGCTCTCACACCAATATTTGCGTCTAGAGCCTTTGCATTGAGGGCTATCTGAAAATGGCTGTGGCGCTGAAGTTGCCTGTGAATGTGGAGTTGGTGGCATGTGAAACCCGCATGTGGAGCATTCGTTTGTGTGGGATGCTCTACCAGGTTCATTCCTAGATAATGCACTCAAAGGGCACTAAGCATAGAGTGTGAAAACTGAGTTTCCTTGAGAGCTGCTTGGAAGCCTGATGGTGTGTGAAGTTAGTGAGCCAAATGGAGTTGTTCTCCCACAAGAACCACTCGGCTGATCCTTCTTCAATATGCCCTTCACCAACATGCAGTGTTTCCTTGATTGAATTAGCTCTCACACCAATATTTGCGTCTAGAGCCTTTGCATTGAGGGCTATCTGAAAATGGCTGTGGCGCTGAAGTTGCCTGTGAATGTGGAGTTGGTGGCATGTGAAACCCGCATGTGGAGCATTCGTTTGTGTGGGATGCTGGCCAGGTTCATTCCTAGATAATGCACTCAAAGTGCACTATGCATAGAGTGTGAAAACTGAGTTTCCTTGAGAGCTGCTTGGAAGCCTGATGGTGTGTGAAGTTAGTGAGCCAAATGGAGTTGTTCTCCCACAAGAACCACTCGGCTGATCCTTCTTCAATATGCCCTTCACCAACATGCAGTGTTTCCTTGATTGAATTAGCTCTCACACCAATATTTGCGTCTAGAGCCTTTGCATTGAGGGCTATCTGAAAACGGCTGTGGCGCTGAAGTTGCCTGTGAATGTGGAGTTGGTGGCATGTGAAACCCGCATGTGGAGCATTCGTTTGTGTGGGATGCTCTACCAGGTTCATTCCTAGATAATGCACTCAAAGAGCACTAAGCATAGAGTGTGAAAACTGAGTTTCCTTGAGAGCTGCTTGGAAGCCTGATGGTGTGTGAAGTTAGTGAGCCAAATGGAGTTGTTCTCCCACAAGAACCACTCGGCTGATCCTTCTTCAATATGCCCTTCACCAACATGCAGTGTTTCCTTGATTGAATTAGCTCTCACACCAATATTTGCGTCTAGAGCCTTTGCATTGAGGGCTATCTGAAAATGGCTGTGGCGCTGAAGTTGCCTGTGAATATGGAGTTGGTGGCATGTGAAACCCGCATGTGGAGCATTCGTTTGTGTGGGATGCTCTACCAGGTTCATTCCTAGATAATGCACTCAAAGGGCACTAAGCATAGAGTGTGAAAACTGAGTTTCCTAGAGAGCTGCTTGGAAGCCTGATGGTGTGTGAAGTTAGTGAGCCAAATGGAGTTGTTCTCCCACAAGAACCACTCGGCTGATCCTTCTTCAATATGCCCTTCACCAACATGCAGTGTTTCCTTGATTGAATTAGCTCTCACACCAATATTTGCGTCTAGAGCCTTTGCATTGAGGGCTATCTGAAAACGGCTGTGGCGCTGAAGTTGCCTGTGAATGTGGAGTTGGTGGCATGTGAAACCCGCATGTGGAGCATTCGTTTGTGTGGGATGCTCTACCAGGTTCATTTCAGTCCTAGCCATACAAAGGGCACTAAGCATAGAGTGTGAAAACTGAGTTTCCTTGAGAGCTGCTTGGAAGCCTGATGGTGTGTGAAGTTAGTGAGCCAAATGGAGTTGTTCTCCCACAAGAACCACTCGGCTGATCCTTCTTCAATATGCGCTTCACCAACATGCAGTGTTTCCTTGATTGAATTAGCTCTCACACCAATATTTGCGTCTAGAGCCTTTGCATTGAGGGCTATCTGAAAACGGCTGTGGCGCTGAAGTTGCCTGTGAATGTGGAGTTGGTGGCATGTGAAACCCGCATGTGGAGCATTCGTTTGTGTGGGATGCTCTACCAGGATCATTTCAGTCCTGGGCACACAAAGAGCACTAAGCATAGAGTGTGAAAACTGAGTTTCCTTGAGAGCTGCTTGGAAGCCTGATGGTGTGTGAAGTTAGTGAGCCAAATGGAGTTGTTCTCCCACAAGAACCACTCGGCTGATCCTTCTTCAATATGCCCTTCACCAACAGGCAGTGTTTCCTTGATTGAATTAGCTCTCACACCAATATTTGCGTCTAGAGCCTTTGCATTGAGGGCTATCTGAAAACGGCTGTGGCGCTGAAGTTGCCTGTGAATGTGGAGTTGGTGTCATGTGAAACCCGCATGTGGAGCATTCGTTTGTGTGGGATGCTGACCAAGCTTCATTTCAGTCCTGGGCACACAAAGAGCACTAAGCATAGAGTGTGAAAACTGAGTTTCCTTGAGAGCTGCTTGGAAGCCTGATGGTGTGTGAAGTTAGTGAGCCAAATGGAGTTGTTCTCCCACAAGAACCACTCGGCTGATCCTTCTTTAATATGCCCTTCACCAACATGCAGTGTTTCTTTGATTGAATTAGCTCTCACACCAATATTTGCGTCTAGAGCCTTTGCATTGAGGGCCATCTGAAAACGGCTGTGGCGCTGAAGTTGCCTGTGAATGTGGAGTTGGTGGCATGTGAAACCCGCATGTGGAGCATTCGTTTGTGTGGGATGCTGACCAAGCTTCATTTCAGTCCTGGGCCCACAAAGAGCACTAAGCATAGAGTGTGAAAACTGAGTTTCCTTGAGAGCTGCTTGGAAGCCTGATGGTGTGTGAAGTTAGTGAGCCAAATGGAGTTGTTCTCCCACAAGAAACCACTCGGCTGATCCTTCTTCAATATGCCCTTCACCAACAGGCAGTGTTTCCTTGATTGAATTAGCTCTCACACCAATATTTGCGTCTAGAGCCTTTGCATTGAGGGCTATCTGAAAACGGCTGTGGCGCTGAAGTTGCCTGTGAATGTGGAGTTGGTGGCATGTGAAACCCGCATGTGGAGCATTCGTTTGTGTGGGATGCTCTACCAGGTTCATTTCAGTCCTAGCCATACAAAGGGCACTAAGCATAGAGTGTGAAAACTGAGTTTCCTTGAGAGCTGCTTGGAAGCCTGATGGTGTGTGAAGTTAGTGAGCCAAATGGAGTTGTTCTCCCACAAGAACCACTCGGCTGATCCTTCTTCAATATGCCCTTCACCAACATGCAGTGTTTCCTTGATTGAATTAGCTCTCACACCAATATTTGCGTCTAGAGCCTTTGCATTGAGGGCTATCTGAAAACGGCTGTGGCGCTGAAGTTGCCTGTGAATGTGGAGTTGGTGTCATGTGAAACCCGCATGTGGAGCATTCGTTTGTGTGGGATGCTGACCAAGCTTCATTTCAGTCCTGGGCCCACAAAGAGCACTAAGCATAGAGTGTGAAAACTGAGTTTCCTTGAGAGCTGCTTGGAAGCCTGATGGTGTGTGAAGTTAGTGAGCCAAATGGAGTTGTTCTCCCACAAGAACCACTCGGCTGATCCTTCTTCAATATGCCCTTCACCAACAGGCAGTGTTTCCTTGATTGAATTAGCTCTCACACCAATATTTGCGTCTAGAGCCTTTGCATTGAGGGCTATCTGAAAACGGCTGTGGCGCTGAAGTTGCCGGTGAATGTGGAGTTGGTGGCATGTGAAACCCGCATGTGGAGCATTCGTTTGTGTGGGATGCTGACCAAGCTTCATTTCAGTCCTGGGCACACAAAGAGCACTAAGCATAGAGTGTGAAAACTGAGTTTCCTTGAGAGCTGCTTGGAAGCCTGATGGTGTGTGAAGTTAGTGAGCCAAATGGAGTTGTTCTCCCACAAGAACCACTCGGCTGATCCTTCTTCAATATGCCCTTCACCAACATGCAGTGTTTCCTTGATTGAATTAGCTCTCACACCAATATTTGCGTCTAGAGCCTTTGCATTGAGGGCTATCTGAAAACGGCTGTGGCGCTGAAGTTGCCTGTGAATGTGGAGTTGGTGGCATGTGAAACCCGCATGTGGAGCATTCGTTTGTGTGGGATGCTCTACCAGGTTCATTCCTTGATAATGCATTCAAAGGGCACTAAACATAGAGTGTGAAAACTGAGTTTCCTTGAGAGCTGCTTGGAAGCCTGATGGTGTGTGAAGTTAGTGAGCCAAATGGAGTTGTTCTCCCACAAGAACCACTCGGCTGATCCTTCTTCAATATGCCCTTCACCAACATGCAGTATTTCCTTGATTGAATTAGCTCTCACACCAATATTTGCGTCTAGAGCCTTTGCATTGAGGGCTATCTGAAAAGGGCTGTGGCGCTGAAGTTGCCTGTGAATGTGGAGTTGGTGGCATGTGAAACCCGCATGTGGAGCATTCGTTTGTGTGGGATGCTCTACCAGGTTCATTCTTTGATAATGCATTTAAAGTTCACTAAGCATAGAGTGTGAAAACTGAGTTTCCTTGAGAGCTGCTTGGAAGCCTGATGGTGTGTGAAGTTAGTGAGCCAAATGGAGTTGTTCTCCCACAAGAACCACTCGGCTGATCCTTCTTCAATATGCCCTTCACCAACATGCAGTGTTTCCTTGATTGAATTAGCTCTCACACCAATATTTGCGTCTAGAGCCTTTGCATTGAGGGCCATCTGAAAACGGCTGTGGCGCTGAAGTTGCCTGTGAATGTGGAGTTGGTGGCATGTGAAACCCGCATGTGGAGCATTCGTTTGTGTGCGATGCTCTACCAGGTTCATTTCAGTCCTAGCCATACAAAGGGCACTAAGCATAGAGTGTGAAAACTGAGTTTCCTTGAGAGCTGCTTGGAAGCCTGATGGTGTGTGAAGTTAGTGAGCCAAATGGAGTTGTTCTCCCACAAGAACCACTCGGCTGATCCTTCTTCAATATGCCCTTCACCAACAGGCAGTGTTTCCTTGATTGAATTAGCTCTCACACCAATATTTGCGTCTAGAGCCTTTGCATTGAGGGCTATCTGAAAAGGGCTGTGGCGCTGAAGTTGCCTGTGAATGTGGAGTTGGTGGCATGTGAAACCCGCATGTGGAGCATTCGTTTGTGTGGGATGCTGACCAAGCTTCATTTCAGTCCTGGGCACACAAAGAGCACTAAGCATAGAGTGTGAAAACTGAGTTTCCTTGAGAGCTGCTTGGAAGCCTGATGGTGTGTGAAGTTAGTGAGCCAAATGGAGTTGTTCTCCCACAAGAACCACTCGGCTGATCCTTCTTCAATATGCCCTTCACCAACATGCAGTGTTTCCTTGATTGAATTAGCTCTCACACCAATATTTGCGTCTAGAGCCTTTGCATTGAGGGCTATCTGAAAACGGATGTGGCGCTGAAGTTGCCTGTGAATGTGGAGTTGGTGTCATGTGAAACCCTCATGTGGAGCATTCGTTTGTGTGCGATGCTGACCAAGCCTCATTTCAGTCCTGGGCACACAAAGAGCACTAAGCATAGAGTGTGAAAACTGAGTTTCCTTGAGAGCTGCTTGGAAGCCTGATGGTGTGTGAAGTTAGTGAGCCAAATGGAGTTGTTCTCCCACAAGAACCACTCGGCTGATCCTTCTTCAATATGCCCTTCACCAACATGCAGTGTTTCCTTGATTGAATTAGCTCTCACGCCAATATTTGCGTCTAGAGCCTTTGCATTGAGGGCTATCTGAAAACGGCTGTGGCGCTGAAGTTGCCTGTGAATGTGGAGTTGGTGGCATGTGAAACCCGCCTGTGGAGCATTCGTTTGTGTGGGATGCTCTACCAGGTTCATTCCTTGATAATGCATTCAAAGGGCACTAAACATAGAGTGTGAAAACTGAGTTTCCTTGAGAGCTGCTTGGAAGCCTGATGGTGTGTGAAGTTAGTGAGCCAAATGGAGTTGTTCTCCCACAAGAACCACTCGGCTGATCCTTCTTCAATATGCCCTTCACCAACAGGCAGTGTTTCCTTGATTGAATTAGCTCTCACACCAATATTTGCGTCTAGAGCCTTTGCATTGAGGGCTATCTGAAAACGGCTGTGGCGCTGAAGTTGCCTGTGAATGTGGAGTTGGTGGCATGTGAAACCCGCATGTGGAGCATTCGTTTGTGTGAAATCTGACCAAGCTTCATTTCAGTCCTGGGCACACAAAGAGCACTAAGCATAGAGTGTGAAAACTGAGTTTCCTTGAGAGCTGCTTGGAAGCCTGATGGTGTGTGAAGTTAGTGAGCCAAATGGAGTTGTTCTCCCACAAGAACCACTCGGCTGATCCTTCTTTAATATGCCCTTCACCAACATGCAGTGTTTCTTTGATTGAATTAGCTCTCACACCAATATTTGCGTCTAGAGCCTTTGCATTGAGGGCTATCTGAAAACGGCTGTGGCGCTGAAGTTGCCTGTGAATGTGGAGTTGGTGGCATGTGAAACCCGCATGTGGAGCATTCGTTTGTGTGGGATGCTGACCAAGCTTCATTTCAGTCCTGGGCACACAAAGAGCACTAAGCATAGAGTGTGAAAACTGAGTTTCCTTGAGAGCTGCTTGGAAGCCTGATGGTGTGTGAAGTTAGTGAGCCAAATGGAGTTGTTCTCCCACAAGAACCACTCGGCTGATCCTTCTTCAATATGCCCTTCACCAACAGGCAGTGTTTCCTTGATTGAATTAGCTCTCACACCAATATTTGCGTCTAGAGCCTTTGCATTGAGGGCTATCTGAAAAGGGCTGTGGCGCTGAAGTTGCCTGTGAATGTGGAGTTGGTGGCATGTGAAACCCGCATGTGGAGCATTCGTTTGTGTGGGATGCTGACCAAGCTTCATTTCAGTCCTGGGCACACAAAGAGCACTAAGCATAGAGTGTGAAAACTGAGTTTCCTTGAGAGCTGCTTGGAAGCCTGATGGTGTGTGAAGTTAGTGAGCCAAATGGAGTTGTTCTCCCACAAGAACCACTCGGCTGATCCTTCTTCAATATGCCCTTCACCAACATGCAGTGTTTCCTTGATTGAATTAGCTCTCACACCAATATTTGCGTCTAGAGCCTTTGCATTGAGGGCTATCTGAAAACGGCTGTGGCGCTGAAGTTGCCTGTGAATGTGGAGTTGGTGGCATGTGAAACCCGCATGTGGAGCATTCGTTTGTGTGGGATGCTCTACCAGGTTCATTCCTTGATAATGCATTCAAAGGGCACTAAACATAGAGTGTGAAAACTGAGTTTCCTTGAGAGCTGCTTGGAAGCCTGATGGTGTGTGAAGTTAGTGAGCCAAATGGAGTTGTTCTCCCACAAGAACCACTCGGCTGATCCTTCTTCAATATGCCCTTCACCAACATGCAGTGTTTCCTTGATTGAATTAGCTCTCACACCAATATTTGCGTCTAGAGCCTTTGCATTGAGGGCTATCTGAAAACGGCTGTGGCGCTGAAGTTGCCTGTGAATGTGGAGTTGGTGGCATGTGAAACCCGCATGTGGAGCATTCGTTTGTGTGCGATGCTCTACCAAGGTTCATTTCAGTCCTAGCCATACAAAGGGCACTAAGCATAGAGTGTGAAAACTGAGTTTCCTTGAGAGCTGCTTGGAAGCCTGATGGTGTGTGAAGTTAGTGAGCCAAATGGAGTTGTTCTCCCACAAGAACCACTCGGCTGATCCTTCTTCAATATGCCCTTCACCAACAGGCAGTGTTTCCTTGATTGAATTAGCTCTCACACCAATATTTGCGTCTAGAGCCTTTGCATTGAGGGCTATCTGAAAATGGCTGTGGCGCTGAAGTTGCCTGTGAATGTGGAGTTGGTGGCATGTGAAACCCGCCTGTGGAGCATTCGTTTGTGTGGGATGCTGACCAAGCTTCATTTCAGTCCTGGGCACACAAAGAGCACTAAGCATAGAGTGTGAAAACTGAGTTTCCTTGAGAGCTGCTTGGAAGCCTGATGGTGTGTGAAGTTAGTGAGCCAAATGGAGTTGTTCTCCCACAAGAACCACTCGGCTGATCCTTCTTCAATATGCCCTTCACCAACATGCAGTGTTTCCTTGATTGAATTAGCTCTCACACCAATATTTGCGTCTAGAGCCTTTGCATTGAGGGCTATCTGAAAACGGATGTGGCGCTGAAGTTGCCTGTGAATGTGGAGTTGGTGGCATGTGAAACCCTCATGTGGAGCATTCGTTTGTGTGCGATGCTGACCAAGCCTCATTTCAGTCCTGGGCACACAAAGAGCACTAAGCATAGAGTGTGAAAACTGAGTTTCCTTGAGAGCTGCTTGGAAGCCTGATGGTGTGTGAAGTTAGTGAGCCAAATGGAGTTGTTCTCCCACAAGAACCACTCGGCTGATCCTTCTTCAATATGCCCTTCACCAACATGCAGTGTTTCCTTGATTGAATTAGCTCTCACGCCAATATTTGCGTCTAGAGCCTTTGCATTGAGGGCTATCTGAAAACGGCTGTGGCGCTGAAGTTGCA